>NC_143535.1:20617548-20773540 GCF_031878675.1 Megascapheus bottae
CCCATCTCAACGCCTTCTGGTGTTGTATTTTGCCAGACTTCGACTTTTGGCTTCCTAAGGAATTATACTATTTGAGAACTCCCTTGAATCTACTGTATTTCAGTTACTACATTTTATACACTTGCATATAACCCAACACATTTACTTATGAGTTTGTAAGCTAAATCTAGCTTCAAAGTATGAGGGAAAACAGATCCTTTGTCTCTTCTGGGCCTGACTTACTTCACTTAACATAATTTTCTCCAAGTCTTTCCATTTATTTACAAATGGTACAATATTTTTCTTTCTAATAGATGAGTAAAATACCACATTTTCTTGATCCATTCATCCACTGAGAGGCATCTGCTGATTCCATATGTTGGCTATGGTAAATAGTGCTACAGTGAACATACTTACACTGGTAGCTTTACTGTACCTTGGCTCTTGGGCAAAAACAGAAACTTTCTGAGTAAGGAGGCAGAAGCATAACAAATCAAAGAAATAGTTGATAAATCAAACTGCATCAAACTAAGAATTTTCTTTATGGCAAAGTATATCGCCAACAAGCTAAAAAAAACAACCTACACAATAGATTTTTTTTTTGCAAACTACGCATCAGACAATAGCCTAATATCCATAATATACAGAAAACTTAAAAAGTAAACCCACCAGGTGCTGCTGGTTCATCTCTGTAATCCTAGCTACTCAGGAGACTGAGATCTCAGGAATATGGTTCAAAGCCAGCCTGGACAGGAAAGTCCAAGTGATGCCTATCTCCAATTAACCAGAAATAGAGTTATGGCTCAAAGCAGTAGAGCATTATCCTTGAGAAAAAAAGAGCTCAGGGACACTGTCAGTCCCTGAGTTCAAGCCTCATGATGATTAGCCAAAAACATAAAATTAAGCCCTCAAAAATCAGCAACCTAATTATCAAATGGGCTAATGAGCTAAAGAGAATCTTCTCAGAAAAAGTAAAAATAGCCAATAGACACATTAAGAAATTCTTGCTATCTATAAGATTGAAAGGAATGCTAATCAAAATAATAATGTCCATTATCAAGAAAACAAACAATAATAGATCCTGGTTAAGATCTGTTACTGATGCAGCCTAAAGAGAATCTGCTATTAAGAATGTCAACTTGACAGGCTGGGAGTTTGGCCTAGTGGTAGAGTGCTTGCCTAACATGTGCAAAGGCCTGGGTTCAATTCCCAGGTACCACATACATAGAAAAAGCCAGAAGTGGTGCTGTGGCTCAAGTGGCTGTCACAGCAGGTGCTTATTTGATCACATCATAGCATAGCCTAAAATCCTCACACAGTTGCTCTTGAACATAATGTTGCTCATAGTATAGCAAATGGCAGGGGCCCATATTTCTCTCTGGCTCATGCTTTATTACTTGACACAGTCTTGTACTTTACATTCCAATCCTTGTGATCCAGGGTGAATTTTATTCTTTGATATTCTCTGTCTGCATGTGCCACAAAGAAGTAGATCCTGTAGGGATGGGAATGTTGATCCATTAGAAAGTAATTGCCTAACAATTATGAAAAGTCTAAAACTCCACCCTGAACACTATGACCAAACTCAAAAATAGAGATAACAGCTATTCTGTAAGAAGATATCCAAATAAAATGTGCAATGTATGTAGACTCTTACCACTCATATCTATGTAATAACTATAGTGAGGGAGTAAGTGTGATGGTTTTACATTTTCTACCCACACTTTCTTCCCCTCTTTCTATAATATGAATCATCTGTAACATTACAGAAAAATGTGAGAGTTTGATAAGAACATAAGCTACCGGAGGCCAGGAGTTTGGCCTAATGGTAGGGTGCTTGAGTAGCATGCACAAAGACTAGGGTTCAATTCCTCAGTACCATACATAGAAAAAAGCCAGAACTGGTGTTGAGGCTCAAGTGGTAGAGCTCTAGCCTTGAGAAAGTCCAAAGACAGTGCTTAGGCCCTGAGCTCAAGTCCAGGATTGGCAAAAAAAAAAAAATATATATATATATATATATGCTACTAGAGAAACAAAGATATACTTAGGATATAATGAATGCCTAAATAAAATTATCTAAAGTCAGATTTTAAACCCATCATTTCTATTGGCTTAAAAAACAAAAACTATCCAAGTACTAGCGTCTCACTTTTATAACCCTAGCTACTCAGGAGGTTGAAATCTGAAGATCAAGGTTAAAAGCCAGCCTGGGCACAAAAGTCCATAAGACTCTTATCTACAATTAACCACCAGAAAGCCAGTGGCACTGTGGCTTAACATGACAGAGCATTATTCTTGAGATGAAGAGCTCAGGGATAGTGTCCAGGCCCTGAGTTTAAACCCCATGATGGAAAAAAAAAGAAGAAAAAAAACCCTTCATTTATAAGGTCCTCATAGTTTAACTTACTCTTTTCCTCCAGCTGTGGGGAAAAATGAGGCAATAATTATCTTTTACTTAGGATGGTGTAGTGAAAGTATCACAAATGAATTTATATCTCAGTTTGAGCATTTATAAGCCATATGAATTTGGAAAAATGATTAATTCTTCCAAGGCTTACTTTTATTAGTTATTAAATAGACATGATTTATAGAACTCAGAAATCTGGCAAGAATCAAATATATCAATTATTAATAACTCAACCAGACTTCTTGGCTTTTATGTCTGATGGCTCAACCTTTAAGTTGTTATTCATAGCTTACTCTTCCTTTTATTGGAAGTTGGATACTCTTCCAATAGTTCTCTTCACAATGATATTTTACATTGTAGCCAGCAGACAGTGTGTGAAGCCACTCTCAAAATTTAGAAACATACGGAACCATGCCCAGCATCTTTAATTCATGTCCATCCATGAACTTAGAAAAAATCTTTAATAATGAGATTTTTTCCAATTTGAAGTGACTGAGTTCTGATTTTCTTTCTTTGCTGAGAGCTCAGATTTCTCTGGATCAAATGCTTTGAAATCTCAAGGACTTGCTATTTCTGGAATCCTGTCCATGATCCATTTGACCTTTAGTTAAGGAAAGCTGGTGCGGTACATAATCCCCCCTGATAAAGTATACAGGATATAAGGTGCATTAATCCAAAGTTATCAAGCAATTCCCTTAGTACTCTAAATTATAAAGTTTGTAAACAGAGCCTAAGACTCTGTCAGTTCCATTTTCCTTTATGCATATTCTGGCTTCATGTAATTCTGGACTTAGGGCTTTGCAAATTCTTTGGCAAACATATTGTAGTGTATTTGTGGCCCAGAACCACAGAGTACAACCTTGTGTTTCTTTTGTAATGTAAAAATCAATACTGAAAACCAAGAAATATGTCTTACTGGGAATTGTAGGTTAAAATTGAAACAAAACTCTAAATGTTGAAAAAGCCAAGATTGAAATCCCCTTCTAGAGTTCATTTCCTTTCAATTTCCTACTACACATTTCTGTTTGGAGGTGTCAAGAACCGTCTTGTGATTATTGTGCTTCTTCAGAAATTCCGGGCCATAATATAGGATTTGGCAAAAAGATTCTTAGTGTAATACAATACACACATAATGCTAGGCCCATGTACGTGTGAAGGAACTCAGGAATGGTACAATACAATCAGAAGTCTGTAACTTTATCTGAAATCCACACATGAATGAATATTCTGTGGAAATAATCCAGGTACTGAAAGGGAAGCTCTAAGCATTTGTATTATAGGTTGCAATTTGTAAAAGTTGTCTGCGAGAGAGGAAAGGGTTAATGTCTGGGGGAGGAAGAACATTTTAGGGACTTTTAAACGTATGGAATCAAAAGAATATTGTATGCATCAAAAATACAAGCAGAAGAGAGGACTAGGTAATTTCAACACAGAGTGGTGGACTTGTGTCCCTAACTATACAATTCCAACTATGACAATGTTATGATGTGAACCTGAAATATCCCATAAAGACTTGCGCTCAATTAGGCTTGGGTGCCAAGGGTTTGATAAGATTCTTGATAAGACTCTTTGGAAGTGATTGGATCAGAAGATTAACCCCTTGATGGATTTCTAATCTGGTACCATTTCTGGCAGATGGAAGGGACACCTTGTTGAAGAAATTGGTCACTCAGAGTGAGTTCAAAAAAGCGGTGTCTTGTTCCAGGCTCATCCCAGCCCATTCCCGGATGATGCTGATGTTATAATTCAGCCCCCCTTCACCACAACATTGGACACATACGTTACCTCCTCCATAAGGATCTTTGAACATATCCCTCAAAAATAAGTAAGGATTACCATATACAAATATTTTAAAAGACACGACAAACAACTTAAGTACACCTGCACAACTCACGATGTAGACCTCAATGTGTAAGGACTAGCAAAATGTCGACATTTGTAATTGGAGAAAGGCTTTGTGGCAGACATGAATCCTCAATATGGATGTCTGTGAAAAGAATAAAGGCAGATCTGACGTGGCTTGGTGCAAAACTAAAATCCCCATCCTACTTTCATGTAAATCTGCATGTGTAAAGGTCGTTCACTGTTTTACCCAAGATGTTGGCTGTCTTTGCCTATCCTCTCACCAATGGTGCCTGGCTGGAAATGACTGTGAGCTAAAATAGGAAGGCTAGGAGGAGAAAGATTGACAGGAGAAAGGAGGTACCTGAGGAAGGAGAGCCTGTCCACTCCACAGCATTGCACTGTTCTGAAGCATGTGGTCTTGTTACTGAAACCAAGCCAAGCAACTCCCCTACCATTGCCAACTCACTTCTCTATGACTCAGTCTTCCTATCAGTGACACAACTAATAATGGTGTCAACCTTGTAAGATTCTTGCCCAGTTGTAAGGAAAGCACTCAGAATAGGTGTGAAGCATAGGGAGTCCAAATTTAGGCCCCATGAAGCTAATATAACACATGTAAAGTGATCTTGCAAAGCTAACCTCTTTCAATGAAGCATCTGTTATTCTAGGACAATATGAGTAACAAAATGAGACATATGAGGAAGTCCTAGCTCCAATTATAAAGCTCCTAAGCACAAATGAGTATATTATCATTCTAAATTCTTTTTGTTTTCAAGTGAGATGGGGGGAGAAGGAGAGAGAGAAGCAGAGATACAAAGATGGAGGGAGGAAGACAGAGGGAAGAAAATGGGAAGATGGAAGAAAGGGAGGGATAAGGGAGGGAAGAAATGAAGGAAGGAAAGAAGGAAGGAAGGAAGGAAGGAAGGAAGGAAGGAAGGAAGGAAGGAAGGAAGGAAGGAAATAAGGAAGGAATGAAGCAATGAAGGAAGGAAAATTCTCACCCAAAGTGACCGAAATAAAATGTACCTTTTAATCTTCTTAAGACAAATTCATCATGCTGATGAGCTATTTAGGACAAGATGTAGAGAAAACTTATACCCTAAAACTCTTTTAAGGCTGGCTGTAAAAGGTATATATGAGGGAAAATCAACATATAAAAGGATTGCTTAATCTTTGTTGGCACAGCAATCCCTCTAGAACTGCAGATTCAGTGGTAGGATCCTTTCAGTGGGTACTATTTGTTAGACATGAAGCTGAGATTGGGGACAGTTGGCTAGTCATCAAATGAAGGAAGCAGGAAATGCCTGAGAGCATGTGGGCCATGAGATCACAGACTGAAATTCCTTAAAAACCAACCACATCGATGGGACCAGAAGTGCAGGTATCAGACATCACATATTCAGATATGGTTGCACCTGGTCACATTTTATTTCTTATGAGTAGGTAGAGACACTCGATGCCTCTGAATATCTTCAATCTCTCTGAGCTCTTCCTTTCTTTTTGGGTAACAAGGATCATGGCTGGAGGCACAGAGGAGTGATGGCAGAGTTGAAGAATGGAGGGATCTCACACGCAACTTCTTGCACATAGCACCTGAGATATAGCACCAAATTTCCAGCTTCCTGTCACTGTTTCTGACTAGATCCCTTACTCACTCTGCAAACTTACCCCTATACAACACACACACACACACACACACACACACACACACACACACACACAGAGCAAAGGGAGGGGGCAGGGTTCTTCACCTCACAGTAAAGCAAACCTACTGCAACCTCATGGTATAGCCATGCTCAGCCTGCACACAGCATAGCAGAAGAGGGAAGGGGCTAAGCACAGTTCCCAGGGACGGCTTGGTCCTAGGGCAAAGAACAAATCCTCACAGGGAACTTAATGTCATTAACAGTATCGGTCCCTTGGGTCATCCATCTTCGGGGGAAGCACACACATGTTGAATTGTGTCACTCACATGTATTCTTGGGTACACAGTATGCTTCCACAGCCCCTGGGCCAGGCAGGCACAGCTAGGACAAAGTGTACACATGGAGAGCCTCCAGTCAGCAGGTGGCTATGTTGATAGAATCATCCCCTAATTCACTTTGAGCTGTGCCATTTAATTACCTGATCCATGCTTTGTTTCGCTAAAGTGAATGTCACAGATTGAGTATTACTTGCTAGTAATAATGACAGAGGCTTGAACATCTCTGTAATCGGAGCTGAAATATGGTCTCCTTCCCTCTCAACCCATTTTCTCATTCCTCTCTTCTCCAGTTCCTTTCAGGCTCCCCCTTTTTTGTTTCTTTTAAGTATAAAATGTAAAATATTAATTTGGAGCAGAAGTAAAATTAAGCCCTCTGGAAAGAATTCTGGGAAAGCGAACCATAGCATGACTTAATTAAGAAGTGATTATACTGAAGAGCCTATATTAAAGCTTCATGTTGCTGGTATGCGCAGAATTCCGGTTAGAGAAGACAAGTCAGGCAGCAGAGGGGACTGGAGGAGAGGATGGATGATAATTGGAGAGATGAGAAAAGGCAATGTTTGCTGTAGTGATGGGCAAAAGATGGGAGAGAAAATTTTAATTGGTTTGAAGCTTTCTCAGTTTCATCTTTCAAAAAGGATAAGAGGAGGATACAGAAACCATCTTGATACCCTTTAAACTCTTTGGATGCCCCCAGAATAGGTCTTCACCATTTCTCTCCCTTTATCTCCAGCCCCGGTGTCTGCAAAGGCAGAGGAAAACCAGCTGTGTGAGTCACAAAACTCCTGGGAACCTGGTTAGCCCCCCGTGGCTCTAGGGATGGCAACAACTAATTAGCCCCACAAATTTATGGACTCCAGGGATGTGAGCAGATGGGTATTTAAGTGAGCAGCAGATCCTATTTGTCCTCCATTAATTCCAGAGTGATACCTGCGTTTATTGGAGTTTTATACTATTTCAAAGTCAGCTGTCCCTCTTCCTCCAATTGTCATTCTTTTGACTGGATCTCTCTCCAGTTTTCTGGATGAAAGGCAGACTAGAATGCAAACGACCGTTATATCTTTCTTCGTTCTAAGACTGTTAAGAGAGACATTATGGAGGCAGTGGGCCTTATACTTACAGCTCTCGACTAGCCCTTCACTTCAGGCAGGGTCTACATACATAGCTGTTTGTGCAGCCTGACCAGTTGTTTCAAACTGGCTTCAGTGTATGTCATCAAATGGTGATTTTCTCAAATTAACCCAAGCTTTGATGGTTATTCCTTTTTGTGATACTTCAAAGAGGAGTCATTTAATAGACTAGAAGCCTTAAAAATCCAGAATATTTTATATGATCACATGTACCTAGGTACTGTGCCTTTGTGTTCCTCTCCTAAGACTATCCTCCGTTGGTCTCACTGGTTGTGAATACCTAGAGAACTATACAATTCATCATGTCCCAGCCCATTTTTTTTTTTTTTTGCCAGTCCTGGGCTTGGGCTCAGGGCCTGAGCATTGTCCTTGGACTTTCTCAAGGCTAGCATTCTACCATTTGAGCCTTAGCAACACTTCCGGCTTTTTTCTATGTGTGTGTACCAAGGAAACGAACCCGGGTCTTTGTGCATGCTAGGCAAGCACTCTACAGCTAGGCCGAACTCCTGGCCCCAGCGCATTTTTTGTTTTTAAACTCTTCAGTGTGTTTACTTATGGAACTACCACAAATGAAGGAAATCATGCAACCTATGATTCTTGGTGTCTGCCTTATTTTGCTTAATCTAATTTTCCCCGTCTTTCCATTTCCTTATGAATGGTACAATATCATTCATTTAAATTTCATTGAAATAAATTCCAGGAAGTAGAAAGGAGATTTTTCCCTTTGTTGCTCTTTTTGTTTGCTTTTCTTTTTGTTTGGTGTTTTCACTTATCTATCTTTGGGAGGGTCATGGGGGCACAAAATGGTGGACCAAAGTTGAAGAAGTACAGCAGTGACACTCACTAGACACTATGTTGAAAATGAACTGTACAACTTGTGAGTAGTGCCAGGAGGGAAATCCTGAAAGAAAGCAAGGGAAGGGGTGGCATTGTCTCAAAAGAAATGTACTCATTACCTGACTTATGTAATTATAACCCCTCTCTATATCACATTTATGATAACAAAAAAAATCATGAAAAACACCCAGAATATTGGAATTTTAGGGAAAATCTGGGGTTACCTAACTACCCCAGTACCAGTAATCAGTCAGCAAATACTACTCACAAGCTCCAAACTCTGTCCTTATTCATTTTTCCCTCAGAGAGGAGGTAGCAAGCCAAAGTCACCTCCAAGAAAAGTAGGCAGAGTCACAGCTTAAGGCGTTCAGATAAGGTTTCCCTGGATGAAATTCAGGCATTCTTTCTCTTCTGAGCTCATTAGACCACAGAGATCTGTGGTAGTCAGGAGAGCTTCCAGCTAGGGGAATCCACTCCTGCTACTTCTCTAGAGTGCCAGAGGAACTCCCCTCCAATGACATACTTTAACCGCTCCTCTGGGAAATAATTTTTGGTCTTCACCAGTCTCATCTAACACCTCAATTTTAATCAATGAAAAAAAAATAATCTAAGGCTCTGCAAAACCTTTCTCAAGACTACAAGAGAAGAACCATCCTTCATCCTGACATTCCTTCAGAGTCATGGCTGCCACTTTACAGAACTGTACAACATTGTTAGCTAGAATCACATCATTATGGCCATCCAGTCCACATCATTGTCCTCAACATCATAATGACCAATTTTTGTGGTGGTGGTTGTGCTGATGGTGCTACATCTTGAACTCAGGACCTTGTAATCTTGCCTGCCTTGTTTTTACTATCAAGGCCGGCAGTTTACCACTTATGTCACATTTTCAGCCTTTTGGTAGTTAATTAGAGATAAGACTCTCCAGCCATTTTTTTTTTTGGCATGGATTGCTTTAAATCACAATCAGCAGATCTCAGCTTCTTGAGTAGCAAGGATTGTAGGTCTGAGCCACTGTACCATCTCATCATACTCTTCTGGATATAGAATACATGTTTGACCAAAGAAGTTCCAGATTGGACAACCCTATTGAAGAAAATCTAAATTCTTTCTGAGCTCTGATGTGACAACATGAGGGGAAAATGCAGTCTGTAGTCAAAGTACTTGCGCTCTGTATATTTAAAGAAGTATATGCCGTTAAAAATGGGTATATGAAATATTGTTAAATATTGTGCTTAGACTCGGGTATCCTCAAGATATCCTCTCATCTCATATTATGCAAGTATTCTAAAATATGAAAAAGAAAATCTGAGATGTTTCTAGGGCCCAAGCATTTTAGATAAAGGTTTTTCAGGTTTTAAGTAGTGTAGAAATGAACACCAATAATTGTTCTAATGTGGGAACTAATCTCAGAAAGACTCCTCCAAGAATATATCTATAACTATATGTGTGTACAATGTTTTACACATGTATATATTCATATATATATATATTTATTTTTTCTATCTTCCACCTTTTCTTTTCTTTTTTGTTTTTTTTTTCTTTGATTTCCTGAGAAAAAGCTTTGCTGTGTAGTTGGAACTAGCCATCGAACTGCCTTTAACCTATAGAGTGCTCAGACTGCACATGTGCTTCACCATGCCCGTCCAAGAACATACATATTCTTGAGTATTACAGGCCTCTTGCTTAATGCATTGCCATGATTCCTTTGGTATCTGTACTCACTACAAATATATAGTGGTGATTTTCCCATCTGCAATATGCAAGAAATGCTTAATGGTACAGCCTGGACACTGAAGAGAAGGCACGCACCAATAATCTGTCCTTACCCAACAAGGAAAATTCCAGTGTTTGATAAAGTCGTGTTTCACCTAAATAGGGCATCTAATTCCTTGGGAAGATTCAAATCAGCCTTGATGCTGAGGTCCCTCCTGGAGATTCTGACTTCATGGCTTTGAAGTGAGTGAGACAGGAGCATTGTCTATAACCTTTATAATAATTTCCATTGGAGGAAGTGTAAAGTGATTGTCTTAGGACATAACCAAAGTTACCTGTGTAGTAACCTTCATGCAGATCTATCCTCTGGACATCTCATGTCACACATAGAGCTACCACTGTTAACTAGATTTAAGTTTCCAAGCAGTGGGGTAGGCTTAATCTCATTAATGAGACAAAAAATGGCAAACTGGGTCAACCCCATGGTTCATTCTGTACCAAAATGTGGTTTAATGGAGCCTGCAGAGAATTCTGTACTGGGAAAATAATTTCCTACCTGAACTTGCCTCAGAGCCTAAGAAGGAAAATTCTGTACTATTCTTCACTAATAACCTGTTTTAAGATATGTGCATGAAAACTTTCCTTGAGCTTGTTCTTTCAGGTTTCTTTTTTTTTTCTTTCTTTCTTTTTTGTCTTTTGTCACAATAATAAGTTGCATGTGTTTATCCTTGCAGTATCAAGAAAGACAGTTACCTCCCATTTGGCCTCCTTCTTTTTCTCAGGCTTAAGGAAGCCTTTTGAAGATTATATTCTTCCCAGCTGCCAAAGAGGTTATGGAAGCAGCATGAGATCACAGAAGAAAGAAAACAAAGAGGCACTCTCAGAATGGAATGGGAACCTCCTGCTTCCAGCCTCTTCTGGGAAGGATGCCCCCATCTTTTCCTTAGTTCAATAGGGCCAGAGGGAGAATTGGGCCACCTGCATTTGAAAGGTTACTGACCTCTCCCAAGAGAGTGCCAGCAAGGGTGACCCACAGCACAGCAGGGCAAAGCGACGACTTCAGAAAGAGACTTCTATTTCTTAGTTTAAGAGAAAACTACTTCTCCCAATTTCCAACTATCCTGGAACCGCATAGCTGACCTAGTAAGTACAGTGACTGTGGTATGATGTGAAACAGAGTGTGGAGGGATTTTTTTTGTTGTTGTTAGATGTTTAAGGCTTTTTGCTGAAATCAGCATTTCTACTTAAAGCAGTAAATCCTTGTCTGACAAAATATAGTCTTCTTAGGGAAACAAAATACTGCCAGTAAAGAGATCTAGTCAGTAATTTCTTTGTGGACTCTAAAGCCAGTAAAAAGAAATAAGAAAGGAAAGAAGGAAGGAAGGAAGGTAGGAAGGAAGGAAGGAAGGAAGGAAGGAAGGAAGGAAGGAAGGAAGGAAAAGGAAGGGAGAAAGAAGAAAATAGAGATGTTGTCTATATCATATCATAGGCCAAATGGTGTGTCCGCTATCATCTCTATGCTAAAAATACAACACACATTATTTTTTGTCTTCTTTTGCTTTTTTATGTTGTTTACTTTTAGTCTGAAATGGGGACTTAAACTTGGTACCTTCCTCTATCACTCATTTAGCTCTCTATCAAAAACGGAGTGATTCCTCCAACCCCACAAACATCTAATTCTATGTTACTTTCACATGCAATTCTATGGAGAAGAGAAGCCATATCAGATGGGAGTAAGAGTTAGGCTTTATCTGACCAACAGATTTTGGAGTGTGTGTTTATTTGTTTGTTCCAGTAGTGAGGATTGAATTCTGGGCCTTGGTATTGTCTAATACTCTTTTGCTTAAGGCTAGCTTTCTACACTTGAGTCACAGCTCTACATCCAGCTTTTTGGTGGTCAATTAACTCTTACGAACTTTCTCTTTTTTTTGTAAAGGTAATGTACAGAATGGTTACAATTACATAAGCTGGGTAATATGTATATGTCCTTTTGAAGTGTCTTCCCCCCTCATTTTCTTGTTGTATGGATTACTATTTTCAATATAGTGTCTAGTGAGTATCATTGCTGAATTAATTCACCCTTTGTCTCACCATTTCAGTGTTTTCCCTTCCCCTCTACAAATCAGATAAAGAAGATAAAGGGTACAGCAATTAAACAACAACAAAAGAGACTAAACCAAAGAAAAAATACAAAACAAAAGTAGGCCTGGAGTTTGGCCCAGTGGTAGAATGTTTCCCTACCATACACAAAAACCTGGGTTTGATTCTTTGGTACACATACATAGAAAAAGCCAGAAATGGTGCTCTGGCTAAAGTGATAGAACTCTAGCCTTGAGAAAGCCCAAGGGCAGTGCTCAGGCCCTGAGTTCAAGCACCAGGACTGTAAAACAAACAACAAAACAAGGACTACATTTCCATTTCTTGGAGTTCATATTGATATGCCTTACTTTATATTGTTATATGCACATAGCTATTGAGCTCTTGTGATACTCTTCTAGAAATATCCTCCTTCAGTTTCATTGTGTGAATGTTTAGAATGCTCTTTTATTAATCATGTCCAAGTTCAACTATTTGTCTTTTACTATCCATTCGGCTTACTTGTAGATTCATGAGCACATTTTCATTATTACAGATGAGAGGAACTATGTATTCTATGTTTCTTTCAGACCAGCTTACTTTGCTTGATAAAATTTTTTCCAAGTCTTTTCATCTCCTTACAGATGGGCCATTATTTCTGATGGAAGCATAGAATTCTATTGTGTATATATGTGCCATATTTTCTTGATCCATTCCTCCACTGAGAGGCATCTGAGTTGATTCCATATCTTAGCTATGATAAATGATGCCTCAATGAATATGGTTGTGCTGATGGCTTTGGTGCAGCCTTGTTTGTGATTATTTGGATAAATACCCAGGAATGGGATTACTGAGTCATAGTCTTTTGAGGAACTTCCATACTGGTTTCCAGAGTGGTCGAACAAGTTTACATTCCTATCAATGGTGTAGTAGCGTTCCTTTTTGACCACATGCTCATCAGCACCTCTTATTGTTAGTTTTCTTGACAACTGTCATTTTAACTGAGGTGGGGTGGAATATCAGTGTTGTGTAAATTTGCATTTATCTTTTGGCCAATGATGTTGAACAGTTGTTCATATACTTATTTGCCATTCTTCTTCTTCGGAACAGTCTTGCTTTAAGTCTTATTATTTGGGCTGTTGTTTCTTTGAGGATTTGTTTTGGGGAGGTTTAATTTTTGGGGCTCTAAGTATATTTTGGATAGGAAGCCCTTGTCTGATGCATAGCTAGTAAAAATCATCTACTGTGTGCTTTCTATTTGTCTTTCTAGCTATGTCCTTTGCCAAACTCTTCAGTTAAATGTATTCCAATTTATCTAGCCTTTCTCTGATGTTTTTGTGATTCTATATCTTTACTTAGGAAGTTTTGATCTGTGCCAAGGAGCTCTAGTGTTTCCCCTATACCTGTCTGTAATATTTTCAGGATATCTGGTCTTTTATTGAGGTCTTTGATCCGTTTGGAATTAATTCTGGTGCAGAGTGATCTATAAGGATCTTAGTTCAGTTTTCTGCATGTGTATATCAAATTCTGCCACACCATTTTTTTTCCTGTGCTTTTGTCTTCCTTATCAAATGTTAGGTGGCTATACATCTGTGGGTTCATTCCTGGGTTTTCTATTCTATTCCATTGTTCCTTTCATGAACTTTCTTGATCAGTTTGGGTTGATTTTAAACTGCAGTCCTCAGATCTCAGCCTCCTAAGTGGCTAAGATGTCAGGATCTGCATGTCTAGATTTTAAGTCTCTGCTTGCCAATTTCAGAAGTTATTCAACCACCCTGTGTTTTAGTGTTCTGCACTCATTTAAGCCTGAAAACAAAAGTTAACTGGCCTGCCACAGTCACTGTGATGCCTGCATGAGATAATTCATGCAAAGTTTTTAGAAGTTGCCTGCAGACATGCCATGAGTCTAAACTATAATTATTGACATTATCATTATTGTGAATTTTAACTTTTCAACATATTTTTATATGGTACTCAGGGAGAATTAAACTGCTCTCCAGAGATTATGCAATTGATTTTTTAAAGCCTGTTCAAGATCCTCTAGCTATGCTGGCAAAAGCTGGGACTGGAATAAAGGTTTAGAGAAGTCTGTCCTGAAAAGTTACCTATACCTCAGGAACACAGGTAAGACTGGAAGCAAAATATTCCATTCTAACCAGAGAAATTCCAGAGTAAGTCCTTCTTTATTTGACTCATTAGTTATCTGTTCTTTTTGTCATATATTTTATTGTAATTAAGAGAAGGATTACATTATATTCACCAGATAGATGGTGCATTACTTCACAAACATTGATACTTTTTCTCATGTCTTGGTCCCCATTTCCTTTCCCCCACACCTGCCTCCCATCTTGTTTCCTACCCTTTCCTATCCTATTTGAAATAACCAAATAAGCATATATATAATATATCAGATAACAAGGTAAAAGAATGTAACAATATGAGATAACCAAGGGACATCAAAAGATAAGAGAGATAACATAGTACATTAAGGACAACAATCACTCATTATATGGCTTTGGTTTCTATATCCTGGAGGTCCTTTCATTTAGTGTCATACTCTATGGCCTTATGTATCTGGCTTTAATCTATTGTAAATCTCTGCTAGGAGGTGTCTGTTCTGGAATAAAGTTTTTAATGACTCTCTTACACAAAGATATTGACCTTAAACCTATTAAGAGGTCAAAATGTATCCACAGTGTAATCACCATGAATCCATGAATCTATGCTCTTCCTCTCAGAACAAGTTCTGACAGACAGAAACCTGGATTGGTTAAATATAAGTGTAAGGAGCCATGCAACTTCTAACTTCAGCCTATTAGGGAGAGAAGTGGGAAGAACTCAGCGTCATCCTGAGGCAGATTCTCTTCCCACTTCATGAACCCCAGAGCAGAGTAGAAGCAGAACATCCCCAGCTAAGCAGATGCAGAGGAAGAACTTCATTATGTGATGATAAATACCAACCACAAACCCAGTGGAATACAAGAAATGATCATCTCAATTTTGTAAATGAGAAAATGAAGCTTAGAGAGGCTAATATCCGAGTCCAGTGTGAGACTCTGGTCCTTTTGTATTCAAGACCAGAGTGCTAAAATGCATTATCCTCAGTGGAGTAGGTATTCCTCCTTACCGATTATTTTACTTAATTCTTGCCTGTGGCTGTGAGAAATGGGACAGGATCAGGAGCTTAAATACTTAAGCAACAACAAACATATATATGAATAAGTGCATCTGTGTATATATAAACACATACATAATAATGTGTACAATGGGCCCAAACTCACTGTATATCCTATATGTAACTGTGTGGATTTATGAATGGTAGTAGTTGTAAGTATACAATAAAGAGAAAATTAGATTGTATAATCAAACCCATATTACAGGGATAGAAACTGAAATTTAGGGAAAAATACCATCGTGAAAGCCAATAATTAGTTAGGACTGAAAGAAGGATTTTAATATAAGGCTGTTTAGAATGCCTACCTTTATTTATTTTACTAGGTGGTCCTGCTGTAAAGTAATTCTAAAGTGACTTTAAAGAGAAATGATAAGATTTCCCTAGCATAAAGACTCAGAAAACACATTACAAAATCAGTCTACACATGTTCAATATTGATACTTCTTGGTCAAGGCATTCAACTATCCAAAAATCTAGTTTAGGCTTAGAAGCGAGCTCTATTTTCATGACTATATTATGCAGGGAAAGAGTCTCTTTGAGAAAGATATTTTTTTTCTTTTTGGTTCTGGGGGCTTGAAATTTCCTCTGAGCAGCTCTTTCAAGAAGAGTTATTAGAATTTATTTTCAATTATACACCAGAATAAGCCGTCTGCAGTATAGTTAACTTTCAATTTCAGCCAATTTTGGACGCATTCAATCATAGATGCCTCAGTGATTAAGAATCTATGTTGCAAAACAATTCCCACTTTGCAACAATGCAATCAAACAGATCTACAACTCATAACATATTATCCAATGCTTTTTCAGCTCACTGGTGAAGTGAAATAGAATTTACCAACCATCCCTGTTTACCCAGGGTGCTCCGAGCTCATTTGCAAACAGATCTGCAACTCAAAACAGCTCACAAGGGTGTTTTGGTTCAACATAGCCTTGAAAAGACAGACTTAGGCTGCTTCATGACTTTGAGCTAGCTCATGTTCTCCCTCTGCTAATATGCATTAGCTGAATAGAATCTGCCATGAGAAACAGAATCCCTCCCTGTGCAGTGCTGAAATCATTCTCCATGGTTGGAGTGAGTTCTGATTCATTAAAGAGACCCAAACAGGTTTTATGTCCAGCTGTTAGCTCTTTCTGAGTAACATGGTTGTGTGCACACCTATGTGTGTGTGTGCACGTGTGTGTGTGTGTGTGTGTGTGTGTGTGCATGTGCATTCAACTGTGTGCATCATGAGTGTACTTGAGATAGAGAGGAAAAGAGAGAGAGAAAGAGAGAGTGAGTTTTTAAACATTAGAAACATAAGACAATCTTAATATAATTCATAGAAAACTCTGTAGGTTTCAGAGATTGCATCAATCTTGTTGGAGAGTCTTACTTTTAGTTGAATGTGTAGAGAGATTGGTAAAATAGGTAAAAGAAAAAGGAAACAATTCCTCAAAGAAGTTGTCTTTCTGCTGACTGAAGTGGAGCCTTCGATGTTCCAAGATAAAACATGGAAATCTTCTCAAATTTAGTCTGTTGCTTGGGAAGCAGCATTTAACGATGTATGAGAGCATAGATGAGATATTAAGAAATACTGCAAACAGACTCAGTGCATCTCTCTGGCATTTGAGGCCCTCAGGCTGTATAAAGGGAACTAGAAAGGAAAGACAGATCTGTGTACAGTTCTTGGATATTCGAGAAGTATCAGAACAAATACACACATGGTTTGTATGAAGGTGCCCTAACATGATACAAAGGGTTCACATTGCAGAACAAAAGAACAAATGAGAAATAAGGTAAAGAACATTGTTTACAAATGTTCCTGTTAGATTTGGGGAGGATATAAGGTTTAAATTCATTATAACAATTTCCATGAGTGCTTTGACAAAATGTGACAAGAAGTATGGCTTCAGTATGAAAGAAAACTTATGGAAAGGCTTGTAAAACAGCAGATGGACATGAAAAAGTGAGGATATGGCTCTGAAGAGGATCATATCCAGACTCAATAATCAAAGAAGGACACCAACATACAATCCACCTCTGACATAAAAGAAAGTATGGGATAAAGAAGACAGGACGAAGAATTCGGAACCTGATAATGAATGTGGAGGAACTCTAAGTAAAGAAATGGATGCTTACGGGGAAGAACCACTTATTCACCCTGGCCAAGTTATAAAAAGAGCCCAGATGCTATACAATGGAAAAGTACATCAAGGGTTGTTAAGGATTTAGGGAGAAAGATAAAAGGTGTGACATGAATCAAGATGCATTGTGCTTATAACGTCCTATAGTGCTATGAAACTCCTTTGAGCGAGCATGTAAAGATAATTTAGAACAAACACATAAACAAACAAAAAAGCACTCAATTATGCAGGAGAAGGCTTTGGAGGTCAAGGAATAACCATATCTGAAGATCAAAAGGGGTCTTTATATTCCTTGGAAAAAATGTGTTGGGATTATTGGACTGAACTGTATCCTCACTCAGCAATATACCATGAAAAGTATCTATAAAGAAAGAATTCCTTCACATCTAAGGAACAAATGAATGAGATTGCCAAAGAGAAATGAAATAAATAGAAGTGAAGTCAGGTTTCTCTAATATTCCTTGCTATATAACGTTAGAGCAGTGTCCGCTAGAATCTGAATACAGTAAAATGTTGCTACGAAATATTAGAATGTCCAAGTTGTTTTAAACATGTTGGTTAGGCACTCATAAGTATTTAAGAACATACAAACCAATCAAAACTCAAGCAACTCAAGAGACAGAGATCAAGAGGAAGGGAAAACAAAAGGCTCTTTTTTCTTCTTTCTATTTGGCTGTAGAACTGTAATGCACAGAAATCTAAACTAAAGAACAAATAAGCCATTATAGAAATTGTAGTGACCAAAAAGAATGGCGTACTCAAGTGGCTGATATCTGAAGATGCAGTTCAAAACTATCCAAGGCAGGAAAGTCCATGAGACTCTTAGCTCCAATTAAACACCAGAGAAGAAAGCTGGAAGTAGAACTGTGCCTCAAGTGGTAGCGTGTTAACATTGGGCTAAAAAGCTCAGGGGCAGCTTTCAAGTCCTGAGTTCAAGCCCCATTCAAAGTGAAAGGATTCTGTCCCTACTGAACACACACACACACACACACACACACACACACACACACACACACACACCTTAAAAATGCTTCAAACTGTTAGTTGCAATTTTTCCATTTTCATTAACATTACAGGAAACTTTTACAAAATAATATGCATTGTGATTTAAAAACTCTATAATAGCTATGGTAATTTCTTGCAATAATATGGGCAGACTTTATGGTTAATCTCATGTTGTTATTGTATCTGACTTTGTTACCTGGTATATTATACATACATTTATTTGTTTATTTGAAATAGGGAAAGAAAGGGGAGAAAGCAAGATGGTTGTGAGGGGTTGGGGGAGGAAAATGAGGACACAAACATGAGAAGAGTAATCAATGTGTGAGAAGTAATGCACCTACTACCTGATGAATGTAACTGTAACTGTAACCCCTCTATACATTATCCTGACAATAAAATTTTTAAAAAATCTAATATGGGAAGAGAAGCAAATGAGAAACTGAAAAATTAATTTGATTGAAAAAATTCTCCTTTTAGGTACTTTCTGTGATTTGTGTGGCTTACTGAAATCTCCCCCAACCACTCCCCCCCCACACCTACACACACAGAGTAAGTACTGAATTTCTACTAAGACATGAACTATTTATACATTGTCCATAAACTTGGATAAGAATAATTTTATTCCAAACAAAAATTACTAATTCTATATCCCAATGTCCCTTATCACCTGTACAAAATCACGAGGTTTTAGTGGTGCTTCTGGCCCAACCCCTCTCTGAAATCACATGAAGCCATGTGAACAATTATTAGCCAGCAGGGGAGTTGTACAGGACATATCAGTAATTTTCCTAAATCATAATTAGATCAGACTTTCCTCTTTCCTTTGGACTGTTAGGTGAGGATGGCTAGAACTCCAGTAGAGCATGAGATCAAGGCTCTTGCTATGGCATGAGGAAAAGCTAGTTCTAGTAACATCAGCTCTGGAGTGTGTGGGGGAAATTTGTATACGCTAGAGTATTCGTTTATGAAAAATAGATTCGGATATGCCTTTTGCAATTATTTCTCAGCTTTTTATTAATTGAAATTAGTCTTTACTTTTAGCAAAATATCAATCTGGGACCTTGATTTTTTTCCTTTCTTTTTTGTTTTGGCAATACTGGAATTTAAACTCAGGATGCTATACTAGCTCGACAGGCATTCTACCATTTGACTGGGCTCCCAGTCATTTTGCCTTTTCTATTTGTCTTTCTGGCAATGGGGCTTGTACTCAGAGCCCCTGGCACTGTCTCCGAGCTTCTTTTGCTCAAGTCTAGTGCTGAACAACTTGGGCTGTTATTCCATTTCTAGACTTTTGGTGTTCAATTGGAGGTAAGCATCTGACTGACTTTCTTACCCCAGTTGGCTTTGAACTGGGATCCTTAAATCACAGCCTCATGAATTGCTAGGATTATAGGCATGAGCCATCAGCACCCAGCTCTGTTTTCTGAATAATATCTCACATTTATGCCCATGCTGGTCTCAAACTTTGATTTCCCAATGTCTGTCTCTAAAGTAACTAGGATATAGGGATAAGCTACCATGCCATGCTGGAACCTTTGTTTAGTCCCAGATAATGGATGGAAAATGAAGAAAACAAGGCCTAGTCTTCGGTTCAGTGGAACCAATCAAATGTAAGTACTTTCTTTTGAATTCCTGTGCATGGATCTGTGCACTCTGCAGGGTGATTCTTGTAAGTGAGCTGCCTTCTTCCTGGGGAGTCCATCAGTAAAAGCAATTTTAAGGAAATAACTGTAAGCAAGAGGCATTCTTGCTTACATTCTCTCTAGCCAACCAGTTAATCAATGTACAGACATCCATGTCTATATACTCTCTACCTTATAACTGCCTATTGGCAAAGCTATTTGCTCAGAGTGGAGCTGTTTAATTTAATACATGAGACTTTTCTGATTGAAAAACCACGGTAGAAGCTGGACCATCAACTAAATCCTTTGATCAACAGCACAGATGTTTTTAAGCCAGTATCAGGGCTTGAACTCAGTTCCTCACATGCTCCCTTAGCAATGGAGTGGCAGTAGATGGAACAGTGTGACTTTCTTGGACCGAATGAAGCCCAGGTCCATTTCATCACTGTTAGAAATTAACAGACTGAGAAGGCCTTGTGTGAAACCACTTTGGCATTCTGTACCAGTGCTAGAGATATAAAAAAAAATCTGTATTTGGAGCCACACAGCTTTACTCTTCATTGAGTCTGTTATTAAGTCCCTGGAAAGACCTCTGTCATTTTCATTTAAAGGGATGATAGAAAAATTCCGCCAACCCTCAGTCACAGACTTCACAAGGGCACTGCCCAAGATCTCTATTCCCAAACTGCTGCCAAAAGCAGAACTAACAACACAAATTATCCATGGATGATCTCTTTGTGTTTGTCCCTGCTCCCTACACTCTGTGTACACATACCAAAGATGAGATGACCCCCAACTGCCCCTGCTGGACCTGTGTCATCTCATTTAGTTCTGTTTACCTTTGCTCACATCCTTGGATCTTGAGTATATGGTTCATTGTTCCATCTGACCACCTGTCTGCAGTGAGCAATTCCTTAGAGCCCCTTTGATATTGGTAATTGTTTGGGTTTTATTTAAATTGGATCAGCACTACAGTCCTCCCCCCCCCTTTACCATTTAAATGTCTCTGTCATGAAAGGCCTTTCCCCCACAGTTGAGTTGGGTAGCCTTTGTTCCGCTTGGACCACTGATAATTCTGTTTAGATAATGATATTCAAAAATTGCTGGCTCATATCGGTAATTCTAGCTACTCTGAGATCTAAGGATCTAAGTTGGGCTGAGATCTAGGGATCACATCTCAAAATCAGCTAGGACAAATAAACTTGAGGGACTCTTATTTCTTATTAAGTCAGCAAGAAGCTAGATATGGGCATATGGCTCAAGTCATGGAGTGTCAGTGAGGAGCGAAAAAGCTGAGGGAGAGTGTGAGGCCCTGAGTTCAAGCCCCAATACTGGCTGAAAAACTGTTAAAAATGTCTATGTCACTGGGCAAAGTATTTAGAGAACTTTAAAATGTTTGTGCTAGCAAACTGGGAGCTAGAGGCCCAGTCTTTCAATCCTAATTACTCAGGAGGCTGAGATCTGAGCACTGTAGTTTGAAGCTACCTTTGTCAGGAAAGTCTGTGAGACTCTTATTTCCAATTAACCAGCAAAAACAAAACAACACAAAACAGAACAGAACTGGGGCTGTGGTTTAAGTGGTGGAGCATTATCCTTATGTGGTAAAAGCTGAGGTATAGCATCCTGGTCCTTCTCAAGCCTCAGAGCAGATCATGCCCGCACACGTGTGAACACACACACACACACACACACACACACACACTCACTCACACAAACATTTGTGGTAGCAATCATGTTCATTAAACACTTATGCCAAACACATAGCCACATTAAGGTAATCTTTGTGAACTACTAATTACTTCCCCTTTTCACATTTTTATAACTTGAAAGAAACAAACAAGGTCAGGTTTAGAGATGATAAGGAGTTTCCCCAAATCCACATCACCTTATGTGGCTAGCTTCCCATGACAATCCGTCCTTTCACATGGCCTTTGAAACCACTGGGTCCCCAGAATCAGAACTCACAAGAGGCTGAGCTCACCTGCACAGACGCTACGAATAAATGTGGGGAGCGGGATCCTTGCATCAGTCCTGCTGATTTCAGAATATCAAGTCAGCGAATTTCTATGCCTTCTTCGAAAAGATTTTGTCAAGCCCTGAAGTGATTTAATTGTTCCTCCACTTTTTCTCAGTCTTCCTCACTTCTAATGTGAAGAAGAATCAAAATGTCTCAAGTTACAAGAACCCACACTGGCTGTTTATGCAGATCGCTGTACCTCGAAGAACCCTGTAAGGACTGCCTGTCTTCCTCACTCTCTTCTTCTCTTGGAAGTCATCAATCTTCTGTCCAGTCCCCAAATCACAGGACTTGGATAAGCAGAGCTGGCCAAGAGGACTGTGACTGGCCAACAATAGTATAGGAGTAAGAATTCTAGTTCCTTCTATTTTTTTCCCTTCATATTGTCTCAGCTACACTTAAAAATAATATCAACATCTCTTCCTCAAATGCTACATTTCCTCAAAGAGATGATTCTGACACTCTCTCGCAGGGAAGTGTCTATATTTTTCCTCCAGTCTTAACTTGTATCCTCTCCTACCCTAAATGTAGCCTGCTTTATTTCCTGTACACACAGCAATTTCCCACCAAGAAGAAACACCTAGGAGAGTCAGGGTACTCGTAATACAAGATAATTAGAGATTATTATAATCGAAATTTCATTCCACATCAAACTGTGTCTTTTAGCATTAATTAATCTCCCAGCCCAGACCCTGAGCCTTTCAACTCGCCCACTAGAGCCACCATCTTGTCAAACATACCCAGCACTGCATTTCATTATCTTATCACAGGAGAAATAGGGGTAAGATGAGGTCAGAGCATGCTCCTAGCTTCACCTAAGCAGCTGGAAGGCACAAGGTGGTTTTCCTGGCCAGAGGCAGTTAGGGGAAGCAGTATGCAGACAAGGATGGGGTATATTTCCATTCATTCATTCATTTTTTTCCTTAGAACATTAAGAAACAGGGTATGGTAATTATTTCCTTGAGGAGAGCTGAGCTCTAACAGGTCACAGATGTACAATAAATACAAATTATCTAGAATCCCTCAATAGCTTACTGAAAACCTGATTCTACCTTCACTACCTGAGTTCAAAGGACCCCTAATTCATGCTTGTCTGCTTTCTATATGTCCATCACCTCCTTGTTTGCAATATTTGTTGTCACTGGAAATATAGGTGTGGCAAAACCAGTATTTTATAATGTGGGCATTTCCTATCAAGAAATCCTTTCACTGTAACTGAAAGCAAGCCAGCAGGTCACCACTTGGTAGAATAGCTAAGGCTGTGACTCAATGACAGGTACGTGATTCCTCCAACTCCTCATTCACTTTGATGGAAAGTAGAAGTCTTTGCCAAAGTAACTAACTATCCAGATATTTAATATTTAATAATTCATATACATTGGTAGTAGTATTACTTTTTTTCCTACCCTAGTAATGACTAAGTTCTACACAGATGTTTTTGAAGAAGTGTGTGTACTTTGTGGTACAATTAGATATTTTCTTTCATTTATTAATATACTGTTCTCCACATGTATTTGCTTCCCCACACTTTTCTCCTTCAATGTCTTTTAGGTAGTAAATTCAACATTTATTACCTATCTTGGGTTCTTGAATTTAAACTGCATTTTGCCATCCTTTATAAGGAGAACATACATCTGCTAAAAGCCTTATAACAAAAATAGTCATAGTAGTGCTCTTTCACAAATCAAAACTAAAAAGTATGCATGGCCCTTAGGAAAGACTGTATGGCCTAAATACTGTACGGCCTAGTTCCATAGTGCATAGGCACACTACATGGAGGAAAAAAAAAAAAAAAGCAAACCTCAGACACACCACACACCACACACACACACACACACACACACACACACATACACACAAACACACAAACACACGTGCTCAAAATGCACAGACACTGCACTGAGCAAACCGTAAGTCACTGAGAAGCAGTGCTATGACCCCATTTGTGTGAGTTGGAAGGCAGACATGTTTATGTAATGTACATGACATCCGGTTGGGGATCCACTTGCTGAAGAGGGCAGTGGTGACTGTATAAGGCTGTGCCAATTCTGGTTTGCTCTTTTTCTGCTTGCTGGCTATTTAGCATGTTCACTTTCTGACAACTCATTATGTTGGTATTCTGTGCACCTGTCTCTATGGATTATTTTCAATTGAAAAGTAAAATGTATTTGAAACTTTTCTTCTTCCTACCTTCCTCCACTCTTCTCTATGTGTCTCTTTGTTTCTTTCTTTCTGTAGAAAACATCTCCCTTGGACTAATATTAGTTGATCCCAATAAGTGAATGAAATTCCTTCAGTGTGTTTGATCAAGTCTGCATCCTGAAAATAGCCATTTCTGTTTCTACCAAAAAAGGGACCCTTGTACCAGCGGCCCCCCCATAGATCCCCAGGGCAAGCCTTTATTAAGGTGTCCTACAACATCTGAACCCTCACCTCTGATAAAACCTTGTCCTTTTGCAGACCATACCCATCTTCAAAGAATATGATCTCATAACGTGCTTAAAAATAGAACACGGACAATTCTAAAATGAGATGGTTCACACCACACCGTTTCTACATAAAACACAAAATGGACTTCATAGACAGTTCAGTGTGTGTTTCAAGCTCAGTGCCAGGTAAACATAATCAGGGGCAAGGTACCATTTAAAAACCATCAAACTTCTCCAGTTATGTTGCTATCTACGTACATAGAGTATTGGTAATTGCCTATTTGGAAAGAGCAAAAAATAGAATATGATGAAGCCCACTCCACTGTGAATTCTGAGACAGAATCTCTGGCTTTCCCACACATCATCACCATCTTCTGCTCCTTGGCTCACAGTAGGCATGTGAAATGGATTTAGTGAGAGAAAGAATGAATGTACCTACAAACCGAAACATTAATCAGAGGCAGAGTGGCTGGATCTTCACCATAAAGGCCACGGATTCACCCATGATTAGTCCGGATGGATGCTTCTGACTTTTCCAATACAAAGAACTCACAATTAGAACAGGATAGCCAGTAGGAAAGAGCCTCGAGGAGGAAGGGAAGAGAAGATTTGCTTTGATTGTTGAGGAAGCATCTAGTTCTTGATCTGTATCACTTCATTTAGTGCTCACACAGATCTTTTAGGTGACCAAGGTCCATCTTATAGATGAGAGTGCTCAGGTAATGAGCCTAACATCACTATTCTGGTCAGTGGCATGTAAATGCCATATGGCTATCCATACTGCTATCGGAAGATGCATTGGGGAAGCTGATCCTTAATAATGGAATGTGAATGGATGAGGTGCCCACATTAGACTCTTCCACTGTACCTGTCATGGCATTACTTCCATGAGCTATGATAAGAAGGAGAATCTGAACCCTGCCATGACTTGCTTCTTTAGTCACAAGGGTAAGGACATAACCTCTCTCCAGAACAGTGTATTTATTCCAAGAAGAGATAGTTGGCAGAAAACTCCTAGCACAATCTATTAGTTCTGTTCACAGGATGGGTTAGAGGCCTTCAGCTACCTTTGCCAAGGCAACCACTTCTTTAGATAGCAGTTGATGCATATTCCTAGTTTAGCCCATCCTATTCCATCTGCCCAGATAAGACAATCACAAGGTTCATTCTCAGCTGACAATGGAAATAAAATAAGGTTAAAAAAAAGTTATAGTAACTTAGCCAGTTACACCAGTACCACACACCTGTAATCCAAGCTATTTAGGAGGCTGAAATCTGAAGACTGGTTTGAAGCCAGCTCTGACATGAAAGTCTAAGAGACTCTTATCTTCTATAAGCCACCCAAAACAGCCAGGACTGTGGCTCAAGTGATAGAGTTGGAGCCTGGAGTGAAAAAGTCAGACCAGATCTTGATTTCATTCCTCAGTACTTGCCCACACTCCAATACACACACACACACACACACACACACACACACACACACACACACACACACAGAGGATAGGTTAAAAAACACACTGTCAATGCTTTCCCATTCCCTTCTACCAGCAATGTTCTTGGGTAGTGTAGTCTTTGTAGGGGAAGAAGGATTTTTTTTTTTAATTATTTTTATTTTTGGTAGGTCATAGGACTTGAACTCAGCCTGGGCGCTGTTCCTGAGCTCCTCAGCTCAATGCAACCACCCTACCCTTGAGCCAAGCCCCACTTCCCCTTTTCTAGAGGTTAATTGGAGATAAGAGTCTCAGATTCTTTTGTGCCTTGAGCTGCCTTTGAACCTTGATCCTCAGATCTCAGCTTCCTGAGTAGCTAGGTTTACAGGTCTGAGTCGCTGTGCCTGGCAGAAGTGTTTTTTGATTCACAGGGAAACATCCTGGGGCTGGAGGAGTGTCACATGAGTGCCCTTCACTGAAATGAAAGGCTGCAAGTCTATGCCAGTCCCTCCCCCATCGTGACCTAATCCTTCTCTGATTATTTGTTTATTTAGCTATTGCTATCTTGCTGCAAGCATACTGCTATCCAAATGAATCCTCATTTAAATATGCAAGCAGTGGAAGATGAAAGTTTAAAATAGAAATACTTTGTCCATTCTTGCATGATTTGGTGTAAAATGGAATTGTGTGTACAGCATGGTGTCTATCCTGGATATTAGCCAAGGCTTTTAGGTATCAAACTACCCAATAGATTTCACTTTAGAGGGGCCCTGTATTCACAAATGGCTTTGCTGGGCAAAATGCCTTTTGCATAGATTTGCATTGGTTTCCTCAAAGCTGTCCTGGGAGTTAGAATTGACATTCACACTGATTATAAAAGTGAGGAAGCTCCGAGAGGGAAAGTAGCTTTGTTGAGTTCACCCAGCCATCATGATGGAGACTTAGCCCCCATCTTCCAATTGCAAACTCTATACCACATGACTACTCCACAGGGTTTCTCCTGTTTATGGCAGGCTGTGTGTGTGTGTGTGTGTGTGTGTGTGTGTGTGTGTGTGTGTGTGTGTGTGTGTGTGATGAACCTTAAACACTCTGAACTCTTTCATTCAAAGCTAGTGCTATACCACTTTGAGCCACACCACCACTTCCAGTTTTTGAGTAGTTAATTGGAGATAAAAGTCTCACAGCGGGAGTGAGGGGTTCTGCTGGGGCTGGCTTCAAATCACGATCCTGTGATCTCTGCCTCCTGAGAAGCTAGAATTACAGGCATGAGCCATGGGTGCCTAGGTGACTCTTCTTCAAAGAGCTTACCAAATCAGTTCTTAGTGTAGAGTTGCCCCAAGGATTCCCAGGACATCATCATCCATGAAAGCAGTATGTGTCCTCAGAAAGAGCAATGAATTCTCAGGGATAAGCTGTTGGTTTAGAGCTTCAAAGCCATTTCTTATTTATTTTGGACAAAGCCCACTTGAAGGACAACCAATAAGAGCAAGCACCTGGGAAATCTGGGTATCAATCACTTCCCAACGAATACCACCCTCTCACATACACATACAACTATAAGAGACAAATATGAACTAACAGACACTTTCCAGAGAGTAAGGGTGATTCTTCACTTACTACCCAAGGGTCCATACATGAGTGCAATGGAAGAAATATTCAGTCTCTACCATCTCATCCTACCTGAAACTGATCACTACAGAAAGTTAGAGGCCAAAGGCAGAACTAAGAGTAATTCATAGCCCTCCCCCTCTGCTTTTTTTTTGTAGTTTGACCTCTCTTTCTTAACTATGTGGTCATGAAATAGATATAATCAATTTATATTCTGCCTGTACAGCAATATTTTGGTTACCAAATAATGATTTAATTTAATAATATGGTCAACTTAGAGGTAATAAATGGAATATTAATGCAAATGAATTAGCTTTTCAAGCAAGAAATAAATTATTTGTTCATTCTCTCCCCCAAATGGTGTTGAACACTAAAGCAATGTTAAGCATATAAATGAGAGTTTGTTCCTGAGCTGTGAGGTGATGGAGGAGCATGGATGCATCTGGGGGTCTGAGTCTCAGCTTTTTACCCTTGTTTCCTCGTGATTATGCAAACTATGAGATAAATAAAACACATGTTTATTCACTTTCCTCCTATGCATCTTTTCCCAGTCTTCACCAACCCTGAGGTCACATTATCCCAAACAGATAACAATTACTGGTTTATTATCATCTCCTCATAATTATAGGAACTGAGTTTCCAGACATGTGGTCCCCATGGGTTGGTTTCAATTCTCATGAATGACCTTCTCCTGTCCTTCCCTCTAGCTTACTCTTAGCATCCTCTGCCTGAATGTTTCCAGAGCATGCTACCCACCTCCATTACATATTGATGACCTTCGCATGAATGTAGTTTCCTAGCCCATACTTCTAAGAAAAGATGGGAAAAGCATTTTGTTCCATGACTGCATGTTTTTTTCTTTTTTATTTAAGTCACCATATATAGCCACAGGCCTCACAGCGTCCCACCTGAAAGCAATTCTTCCTGGGTAGAGTTCCCTTCTGCACAGCATGACCCTTCATCTGTGGCCTGTCTGTAGACACATAGTATACTCTGTTTTGAGTTTGAACATAGCTCTTCCATAGATATCTCTCCCCATCTCGCCCATCTCTGATCATCCATTGCATTTTTGCGCTTACCCAAAACTCAGTGATAACATGTAGCTGCATCTATATTATTGCTAAGTTACTAATCTAGTGTTTCCAGTGTCAGAGGGTAAAGTTCAGAGGGTTAATAGCCACTGAGTCAGACACTAAAGCCACTACCCACCTAGTTCTGTGAACATAAAATATCAGTAGGCACGTTCATGTCTCGTGGCTCTTAGGTCAAAATCCTCTGCCTGCTCTCACAGGTTTGTCACAGAGATGCTGTGTATTCATATCACAAAATTGTAGGGCTTTGGGTCCTAGCAGCATCTAGTTATTGCTAGTAACTGGTGTCACTTTGGTTAGCAGAATTTCTATTTATGTTTCATGAGCTAATTCATTTCACAAATACATGTTGAATACTACTGTGTGCTAAGTAGCCTACTAAACAGAGAGGATATTGTAGTGGACTACAGGTCAAATTTTGCTATCATAGCAATTATCTTCCCCTAAGAGATACATAATCTGCACCAAGCAGACAAGCAATTTGAAGTCAGACAATCTCAAGTAGATCTTTTGAAAGCTCCAGCAGACTATGAATTATATACATAACATCACAAGGTGGCACATGAAAATAGAGACGAGCTGGGCATCGTAGCTCACACCTGTAATCCTAGTTACTCAGTAGGCTGAGATCTGAGAATCTATGTACAAAGCCAGCCTGGGCACTAAAGTCCAAGAGACTCTTATCTCCAGTTAACCACTAGAAAACTGGAAGTGGGGTTGTGGCTCAAGGAGGTAGCCTTGAGCTCAAGAGCCCAGGGACAGCCCCCAGGCGCAGAATTCAAGCACCATGTATATAACCAAGAATATTCAGGCAGAGGGAACAGCAAATGCTCAGATTCTGAAGTCAACATTTTTCTTGGGAGATTTGAGCAGCGGCAAGATTTCCATGCAGTTAATCCTCTGCCTCATGAAGAGCAGACAGGAAGAAGAGAAAGAAAAAAGTAGAAACAGGAAGACCCATGAGAAGGGATGACTTTGAAAGAGTTTTTCAGGGTACATTAGGAGATCCTTGAAGTAGTGGATAAGGCTGAAAAAAAAATCAGAGGAAACGCACATCATGAAAATTTACTGCAACTCATCCTTCGATTCATACAATCGAATGCACTGGATAAAGACTCATATTATCATCATTTCCTACCTATATTCAGTGCTTCAGTAAATGATAGTCAAGGCAGCAATCTTTTTCCTGTATCTGTCCCAGTTGTTTTCCTGATCACCTCAAAGAGGACATTTCTTCTGGTATCTCAACTACTGCCCTCTGTTAAGGTCTAATGTGTATGCCTTTTGAAATTTTCTCTTTTTTCTCATACATGATTGCTTTGTGACATTCTTGACAATCTATGTGAAAGCGATCCTCATTTCTTCCCTCTACAAGTCCAGCTAACAGTTGGTTAATTGCCACCATATTAGTTTCATGAACTATGGTTTCTGAGACAAAATCCTAGAGTGAAGTGTTAACACATAACCTCTGGTTTCCACCTGTTTTCTCTCAGCTGTGGAGAGGTTCAGCACATCATCTCTATGACCTTTTGCCTTTTATCCCAGACAATGTTGCTAGAGATACATTTGTGCTGAGTGTTTCTTTTATTTATTTATTTATTTATTTATTATTTATTTATTTATTTATTTATTTATTTAGTGAGTTATGGGGTTTGTATTGGGATTGGGTGCCATCCCTGAGCTCTTCAGCTCAACGCTACAGCGCTACCCTTGAGCCAAGCCCCACTTTCCCTTTTCTAGAGGTTAATTTGAGATAAGGCTCAGGTCTTTTTGAACCTTGATCCTCAGACCTCAGCCTCCTGAGCAGTTAAGATTATAGATGTGAGCCACTGAGCCCAGCTTGTGCCAAGTGTTTCTACAAAACACTAGAACAGAAGAAGTTGAAAGACTGGTGCATCTTGGCTTCCATCTTGGTAGAGTTGGACTTGAAGTGTTTTACAAAGGTTTCTGTGTTAAAGGATTTATGTATTGTGCTCTTTTTTACTAGGAGTTAGTGGAGCCTTTAAGAAGTCATGTCCACTGGGACGTTTTCTGATCATGGGAGGGTGTCCCCAGAGGGGTTTGTGGGTCCTAGGTCTCTTCCTCACCTTTTATGGTCATGAGGTATGTCCTATTTTATGCTGTGCTCTTGCTGTGACATGCCACCACAGCCCACTGTATTGGAACTGATTAATTAGGGACCCGAAGCCTCTGCAATGGTAAGCCAAAATAAAGCTTTTCCTTTTATAATTTGATTGTCTTGGGCATTTGTTATAGTAGCAAAAATTTGACTGACATACTTATTTTATGGTCCAAGAAGAAAAAAAACATGTCTTAATTGCCCATTATGAGTTTTGAAATAGTGTTTTTCATACAAGCTTATTACCTAACACTACCTAACAGGTCCTGGCTTTGTTACCAGAAGTGGATGCTTATGCTCTCTCTTTTAAGTTAATTCACTGTGAACAGCCTCTGCATCTCTGAATCTCCAGCTGTGCTATCCAAAACTCTGAATATCTGTGTGTGTGTGTGTGTGTGTGTGTGTGTGTGTGTGTGTGTGAGAGAGAGAGAGAGAGAGAGAATATGTATATAAATGTATATATACATATATATGTATATATATATATCTGATGAAATGTGGGAAGAATATCTTTTTAGCTTAGGACTATTTCTATTCTCTGAATATTTTCATATACAAAAGTGACATACAGGCCGGGAGTTTGGCTTATTAGTGGAGTACTTCCCTAGCATCCACCAAGACCGGGCTTTGATTCCTCCATACCACATACATAGAAAAAACTGGAAGTGGTGCTGTGGCTCAAGTGGTAGACCTCTAGCTTTGAGAAAAGCCCAAGGACAGTGCTCAGGCCCTGAGTTCAAGCTCCAGGACTGGCAAAAAAAAGTGATGTACAATCTTGTTTTATTAAATAGGTCCCCAAAGCAATGCAGTTAATTATTTCCTCTGCTTTTCTATTGTCATGTCTTTAGGAATACTATCTCATGGTGGTAGCACAAATAATTGGTGATTCATTCACCCATGCAATTATATACTGCTGTGTCTATTAGCTCCTTGGAACAAGTTCTTGATTTCAAAACATAGGGAAGGTTGCATGCCTTCTGTTTTAGAACATATCAGTTCCTCAACATTCATGTATTCCATGAATTTACTAGTATGTAAGCTACCTGTGGAATAAATGCTTATAGTAGCATTCCATAAGGAGCTTGCAAATTCACTTTCCATGTTTCCATATGAGAATAAGGATGGTAAAAGTAGGACCCCTTCCCTAATATTATGACGAGGAAATTTTCTATCCGCCTCTTTACATCGAATAAAAAATGTTATTACCACCTGAATAAATCAGAGTTAAACAGGTGCCCTGAGCATTATCATGCCAATTTAATTTAGAAGGTGTGTCACTGGAGGGCACAGAGAAAAGGTATATTCACACATTTGCTAACTAACTGACTGTTTTTGCAACAATCTTCCATTGTACTTGGCTTTAATCCAGAAGAAAAGCTGTTCTCTTACTGCTAGGCTTTGTTTGGGGTACAGTTGCATTAGCAAGTTTATGAAATATTCTTTCTGAAAACATTTCAAACCAAACATCATTGTTCTGGAATGGTGGTAGGCTCAGACCTGATTCTGAGAGAAGGGTGGAACTAAGTTACCTCTGGGGGCCATTTGAGTCTTGGATCAGCTGAATTTCTGCTGTAACCAGAGTTATACCTAACTGCTTCTTTTAAAAAATCACTCCCAAAGGTCTTTCTTGCTTGCAGAGATATGAGCAGCATGTAAATGAGCAGTAGCCTCAAGCCTTTCTGAGATTGCTCTTTGGGCACCAACTCCCTCCCTGTCCGTTTGCCCAGCTTCATTCTCAAGGCTTCAACTCAAGCTGCAGCAAAGATACCCCTGTTCTCTGCCCGTTCTCTGCTTCTTCTCAGACAGTGTTCTCTGTCTGGTTCACTGTCACATGTTCACGTTGGATGGATGTGTATCCACCGTCTTTGGCCATCTACCAGAGGGTCTAGACTCAGGTCTGCAATCCATAAATGCATTGATCTGTTGGGTTGCTTCAACTTCAATAAAAACAAGACCCCAGGGGAAAAACTTATCTTCCATGACTATTTGTTGTGAGCAATAAAAATGAGTAGAGAACCTTTTTATTTCTCTGTGTCCAGGACCCCATTTTTCCAGTTTCATCCGTAGATGGATCCAGGCAGAATGTAGCACTCAGACACATTAAATCAACTAATTTGCTTTTAAATTAAGCTAACACCTTGTGTTGGTCAACACTCCTCATGAACCAACCTGGAACATCTTCACACTTCCTCCATAGTATCAGCCTTCACGTGTGACACTGTGAATGACAGTTGCACCATGTCCGGGATCATGGTAGAGACTCAATAAATATTTGTGGTCTCTTAAGTCTGTTACAATAAAATCCTCAAATTTCCAGCTCCTTAGAGTAACCCTGATGACATCTTATTGCTACATGGAATTTAGCCAGGGAAAGAAGGTTGAGAGTTCCATCAAAACTGAGACAAAGCTAATCCACTTCAATGTAAGCACTATATGAATTTTGGCATCTATATATGTACATATGCATCCATATGACATCAATTTCTCTTCTGATACAAATTTGGTTTCTCTGTCACATGACAGATTTGTAAGGAGAGAAGATTTGTGAGGTTCTTGCAACCTCCTGCCCTCCCCAGCAAGTCTCAAATATAAGCACCACCTCAGTTACAAATGCGCCCATGCTTATGTGCATGGAAAAAGCAAGGCAACATGTATATCCACTGCACACCCAAGACTCTGTAGCCCACAGCTCCCACCCACTACTGCCTCTTTGCCCATTAGGCTGACAAAATTCAGTGCTCCTCCTCCAGATTCCTAAGGTAACTCTGTGCTGCTATTTGCTGAATGAGCAGTCTGCATTCCAAACTCAGCATCTGGAGTATAAGAACACAGATCCTGGAACTTATTTCAAGGTCAATTTGCTTCAAAATCAAAACCCATTTGCCATAAAGTAGAGATATGATAGAGGAGAGGAGGAGGGAATCTGAAGAGGAAGGCACATTCATTAACAGATGGGTAGGAAAACCAAACCGAACAATATACACACATACACTCCCTTCCCCACACACATATCTGTTTTGAAACCCATCCTAATCTGATTTTCTATCTTGATTCTTTCTGGCCTTTTCTGAGCAGATGTGCTCAGCTACCAGGGAAGTGGAGGAGGAACAAGAACTTTCTGTATATTCCTTCTCCTTTGACAAAAAGCACTCTCTTCTCTGGTATGGCCCGGCCTTCTGTCTAGTTTCATCTCATTCTGAGTCACCAGCCTATTGCTTAATTATCATTCATTCCTAGCAGGCATTTTCCTGGGACAGGGACAGATCTCCCTGAGCATTTGAGAGACGCCTAGGGCACCAAGGAAATGGTAGTGTGACTTTTCAGCTCCTTGTCACGCTGCCTCCTCTCTGTTTCATGGCAGCCTTGGTCTCCTCCTGGCCCTTCATCTGTGGTCATTTCCTATCTTTCCCAAGTTTGGGGAAATGTTTCTTGTCCCTCTAGTCTTCCATTTCCACACCTTATTTCGCATCTGAGCAGGGGATTCTCTGTGTACTATTGCATCCAGCTTCTGCCTTGGGTGAAGGAATCTACTTGGTGAATGTGGTTCAGTAGAGTAGAAGTAGAATAGATCAGGTGTCTGCAGTAGCATTGTGAACCCTCCCTTTGCATGGCTACCCATGCTTCCTGCCCCTTCTGACTCCAGCTGAGGATCTAGCCCTTACTTGCAGATGGTATCCCAGCTAGGGAAGAATAGACTCTAACCTAACCTGGTGACACAGATTGCATGGCTATTATATCATCCAGGAGGAAGCTGAGGAGCAACTATCTTAGTAAATGGGTCAAATCCCAGTGCAAGACAGGTTCTAAGGAATAGGGATAAGGAGTAGAGATTTGAACTCAGGCCTCTCAGTGACCAAGATCTCAGTTTAAGTGTTTCTGAGATGTATGTGCTGTCTCAGAAAATACATAATCCTAACTTTGGCTAAACTTATGTCTTCTTACTAGCCCATTTGGGGGTGGGAATTGAGTGAAAAAGCCTTATGGAGCTGCACTGGTTCAAGACTATCTGCTTCCTGTCCATCACAAATGCCAGGTGCAGATGGGAGGCGGTGGAGGTAGAGAAGAGTGGGATACCTGGGGAATGGAGCCAGATTGTGTAAGGTTTAGAGGGGTGAATGGAAATGGGCAGGGGCTCAGGATTCGCAATGTGGGTCACATCATGGAAGACAGATCCATTGTCTCACTGTCATCTAACCACATTCCAAACTGGAGCACGGATGGATTCCAGTTTCATCATCTTGGTGCACTCTGTATAGGTTCAACAACTCTATGTGCTCTGAAACCTAGACAAAGAAAGATAGCTCTATAACTCAGTACATTGAAATAAGAACTGAGAGAGCAGTGAGAGTCTCAGAGAAAAAAAAAAATTCTCACCCAGAGCTGGCCCCAGAAATCTGGGCCGAACAGTGCAAAAGAGCTCCCAGCCAGCTCTGGCCCCAGGGACTCACAGAGCCACTGCCCCAGGGCTTCCTCTGGGGCTGCTATGCTTCCCAGGGAAGCCATAGGAACAATCTGTTTCTAACTACAAACCAGCCTCCTGCACCTACTAAGGGAGTGTCAAAGATTCGGTCCTCTTGGGATGAATAAAAGATTAAGAGGAAAAGAACTGACCCAATTTGGGGAAGGTGTTTATTTTCTGGTGAAGATGTGTACTTTCTAAGAATAGACAAGGATCTGGGAATAGGTCTCCAGGGACCATGGGACAGGATTCTTCCTGGCCTCAGCTTGCCCTTCTGGGTATCAGGGCATTCACAGAAACTGCACTGTGTGTGTGTGGGGGGGGGTCACACAGGGACAACCCCAGAAAGAGAGCATTGCCCAGTGCACTGGGGGTCCCCTTGTCATGAGCTTCCAGTGAGAGAGGGCAGGACCTCAACTCATGTTTTCAGTTCCAGACTGGCAAGTGCACATCACCCCACATTCTCCTGACACTGTGTGAGCATCACTGGGTCTAAAGCATTGCCTCTCTATTGCTGAGCAGCTACTCCAAAGCTCTTGCGGACACCAGCATTTGAGATTTTCTACCAAGCAGAGAAACCAAGAGAGGTACCAATTCAGGCGTGCAGAGAAAAGGAGAGACAGGGCACCTAGGAGAAGGTAAAGCCTGAGGAGTCAGAGCCCAAGTCATCTTAGACTCTTCAGTTCACCAATCAAGACTGGTATGCAATACTGTCTCTTACCGAAGTATTAGACCCTTGGTCTTACAAGGCCATGTGGCTTCAGGTTGATGCTTTCTCCATCCCTAATTTCCTTTTCTGTGACTTAGGGGAAGGCTCTGTCTCTATTACTGGGAAGCCTCCTGCCTCATATCACCCCAGAACAGCACCTGGTTCCTCACTCACAATCCATAAGCAGATACTTTGCTTAAGAATATTTACAATTAGACTACTAGAGCTAGGCTCCGGTGGCTCATGCCTATAATCCTAGCTGCTCAGGAAGCTGAGGTGTGAAGATCATGGTTTGAAGCCAGCCCAGGCAGGAAACACTGTGAGACTCTTATCTCCAATTAACCACCAGAAAATCGGATGGTGCTGTGGCTCAAAGTAGTAGAGCATGAACGGTGAGCAGAAAAAGAGCTCAGGGACAGAGCCTAAGCTCTGAGTTCAAGACCCAAGACAGACAAAAAAAAAAGATTAAAAGATTATTGACAACTAACTCATCTTTGGTACATTCTAAATTTCTATTAAATTGGAAAGAAATATCTATGTTATGGTGAATTATTCCTCAGCCTGATATATAAGGGTCAATGTGACCCTGGAGGGAAAAGTATGAAACCAAAGAACTACTAAGAGAAGAGAGAATTATAATTTTAGAATTCAGGTCTCCTAATTATTCCAGAAGAACAAAGGGCTCCTTGTTCTCCTATTGGCTACAAGGATTAAAAACAGAGTCCTCACTGGAAGGATCCAGATTATAGATAAACGATGAAATCTAAGTTGTGTCCCCTTGGGATAGGCAAGGAGCCACCAGGGTCTGCCTTTCAGAACAATTCGTGAGCTTCAAGATAAAGACAGTGTTCAGTCCTGTGGGTCAATGTATGATCCTCAGAGAAAAGTTCTCAACCATGCTTTTCTGGCAAGAAGTGGGGCGCATGTGTTGGGTGCACTGGCTTATGCTGAGATCAAAAAGATCACCGGTTGAATCCAGTCAGTCCCAGGTGAGTATGGTGATACATAAACACCATCTCAGGTAAGGAGGCAAGGGTAAAATAGGAGGATCACAGTTCAAACCATTAGGACAGAAAATGAGACCTCATGTCCCAACTGGCTGAAGTGGAGGGAGAAGGTTGGAAATATAACTTCAGTAGTAGAATATATATCTATCAAGCTGAAGTCCATGAGTTCAAATTCAAATACCTCCAAACAAGATAAAAGGAAACTTCATGGATACAAAGAAGTCCTGTAAGGAAATGGAGATGGAGGAAAAGAATCAAGAAGGATGGCCACTGGGCCAAGCATAGAGCTGCAGCACTTAGGTACGTGTCGGAGGCTGTTTTGAAAAAGATGCCTAATTCCCAAGGTGTCAGACACCTCCTTGGGAATGTCAGCAGACAGACCTGCTTTCATGTGGGCTAGAGCTGCATTGTTGTGTCCTGTATCTGAGCTCCCGCAGCAGCAGCTGAAGGAAAAGGGGATATCCTCATCCCTGAGAGACAGATCTATAGGGATTCATGTCTAGGCTTCCTGCTCCTCAGTGCATGTATACAGCCCAAGCCAGAGCCAGAGAGAGGCAGCTTATTTCTTCCTATTAGTGTAGCCCTGTTGCACATTCTCTGACTGGTACAGCTCGGTAAACTCGTGTTCCACCACGTTAAGTTTAACCATGGAAGCTTTCCATGGAGTGTACTGTTGTCAGTCGTTCCAGCATTTGATAAACATGTAAAGTGCTTCATCTGTAACTGTCTACAATTTCAATTCAATTTAGCTCAATAAAGCGCATATGTGGCACCCAGGCTGCATTCATTCCTTTTCCCGTACTCAGCTTCTCTCCACGAAACTCTGTGCACTTGGAGATAGACGTGCAGGTTGAAAATCTTTTATTCATCTATTTCAAGAGGCTAACAGCATCACATAAAACCTGGGAAAGAGACAGGGCTGGTGGTGCATGCCTATAATCTCAGCATTCAGGGCTGAAACAGGAAGACAGCAAATTCCAGGTGAGTCTGGGCTATATAATGCGTCTCTGTCTCAAACACTTCCAAACTCAATTAATTTGAAAATCATAATGAGCCTTCAAAATAGTTCTAGTAGCCAGGCACCAGTGGCTCATGCCTGTAATCTTAGCTACTCATGAGGCTGAGATCTGAAGGTCAGGGCTCAAAGCAAGCCCAGGCAAGAAAATTCGTGAGACTCTTATCTCAAATTAAGCACCAGAAAATTGGAAATGGTTTCTTGACTCAAAGGGGTAGAGCACTAATTTTGAGTGGATAAAGTTCAAGGAGGGTGCCCAAGCTTTGAATTCATGAAGAAAATAAAGTTCTAGTATGTTTTGTAAAACTAGAGTATACTAATTATTTTTTATTCAGAAGAAGTCAATTCACACCTTGGTGACTCAAATTGTATTAATATCTTATTATTGCTCACAGTTTCTGAGCATCAGGAATTTAGGAAAAGCTTGGCTGAGAGGTTCTGGTTCACATCTATAGATGAAGTCAGATGCCAGGAAAAACTAAAGTTACCTGTGGGTCTGTTTGGAGGGTGGCTCACATACATGATTGGCAATGGGCAGGTATGTTATTAAGGAATGTAAGAATTACTCTAGAGCTGCTGAAGTGAGCTTAGGTCAGGGTAGGCGGCATTCCACCCAACAAATGGTACAAGGCAAAAAATAATAATGCATGTTATGACCTATTGTCTGAAGTCACAAAACATCACTTCTGCCATGTTGTATGCTTACTTAGAACCAACCCTGAGTCTCTGTAGAAAGATCTATTCAAAGGTCTGAAGTAAGCCGGGTACCAATGGCTCATGCCTCCAATCCTAGCTAGCCAGGAGGCTGAACTCTAAGGCTCCTGGTTAAAAGCTAGACTGGGCAGAAACATCCGTGAGACTTACTTCCAATCACGAAAAAATCTGGACATTCATAACTAGAATATGTCTAGAATATTCTTAGCAGAGGATCACAACAGCATAACAACTGTGTGTATATGACCATGGAAAATGATGCTTATTGAAATTAACTCCAAGAAATGGAACAAGAGGGTTCTTTACTGTACTATTTGCAGTTATTTCTTTCTTCTTTCCTTTTTTCTTTGGTTTAGTACCTGTTGTCACTGTTTTTTGATTTGTCTTGAATATAAGTTTATCTGATTTGGGGATCACAGAAATGGAACAGTGATATTCCCTCTGTGCTAGGCTGGAAATGAACTTTACAACTTGGTGGAAGGGGAGTAAGGAGGGAAAGTGGTAGAAAATGAGGGAGTAACACTGTTCACAAAGAAATGCACTAGTCACCTTACTTACATAAATGTAGACCCTCTGTACGTCACCTTTACAATAATTGTTTTTAAACATCTGGAAATAACATTATGCCTCAAGTAATAGAGTCCTGGCCTTGGGCAAAAGAAGCTCAGGGACAGTGTCCAGCCCCTAAGTTCGAACCTCAGGACTGGTATTAATAAAAAAGGTTTGAGGGTACACCAAGAAATATGGGGCCAGGCTCAATGAGTGGCTGATCAAAATCAGCAATTAATCTTTAGAATTTGTTTTAATTATACTATTTTTTAACCTTTAAGTGGTTATACATAGGAGGTGCCATCCAATGAAGTGGTATGTCAATGCAATGATATACTACAATGTATCTTGATCAATGCCATCCTATCATCAGTCTCCTTCATCCTTCCCACCCCCACTCCTTCCTTCAATTTCCTGAATTCTGTAGTATATGCATTGAATTTTATGGCTGTATTCCTGACTTCTTCTCTTCATTCATACACCACCATCTCTTAGTCACACACACACCCCCACCCGCTTAAGTACCTCCTTTAGAAACTACTTTTACCAGTTTCAGAAACACCTTCTCACCGACAGATAGTGGAGAAAGGAATGACAGCTTCCTGTAGGAAGAGCTTGGTTTACCCAATTTGGTTGATACAGTTTAGTGTTTCTTTTTGTCTCTGGCAACTATTTCATCGCTAAATTGAAGTCTCATTCTAGCATGATGTCACCCTTTATGAGACTGATATTTCCTCATTAATACCATTCTGCTCCTAGCCTCAGGACCTTGCTAACAGCAAGAGATTTACCATATCTGCTCAAGACCTCAGGTCTCTTGGAACCAAAAACCCTTTGTCTTTCTTCTTTACTCTTTTTCTTCTTTCCTTCTATAATTTCTATTGATCTTTAATCTATTGTTCTCTCTGTCCCAGGGTAATATGATTCCACACAGAGAAGTCAGAGAGGCAAAGAACCAGAGGATTTATACTGTAATTACCAAATTCATGTACATACACAGCGTGGAGTATATGACTATGAAATACTATTATTCATGCAGGAGCTCGAAATTAGTTCTTTTCAGATCCAAGGTTTCTCTACTTTCTTATATCCCATTGAATACCCTGTTATTACTTCTACTTAACATGTTTAAGTAATAACAATTGATCATTTTCTGAAAAATCAAGTCTCCCACCTGACTCAAAGTTTCCTTTCCGCAGTCTTACCTATTCCCAAAGTTTTAGTTAAAAGCTAAAACCTTGAGTGTCTTTTCCAGTTACAATGATGTCCTTTGCCCCTAAACAATTTTTTGCCAGTCCTGGGGCTTGAACTCAGGGCAAGAGCCCTGTCCTTGGTCTTTCCTGAAGGCCAGAGCTCTGTCACTTGAGCCACAGCACCACTTCCAGCTTTTTCTCTGTAAGTAGAATTGAGGATTCGAACTCAGGTCTACAGTGCATGCTAGGTGACCACTCTACCACTAGGCCAAATTTCCGGCCTAGTGAACATTCGTAGTGATGCTTCTTAACCTATTTCTCTTCTCCACCCTTCCTTTTCATTGCTCTAACCATGTCTATTTTCTCACCTCTCACTCCATTATTTCAATAGCCTCACACATCTTCCAGTAACAGCCTATCCATGTCATCATTTTCATCATTTCATATGCCTCCCCCTCCCACATAGAAAGCTCCCAGAATTTTTCTGCTAAAATCAGAATAAAGTCTCAACTCTCTCCTGGCATTTAAAATCTTCAGTTTCCATCCCATATTTCTACTCATTTCCCTCTCTTATCCTGCATGATCATCCATATCTCATGCCTCATGCTTTAATTCATGTCTTTTCCCTTTTCTGGTGTGGTCTTGACACCTGTCTGCTCAAATTAAGTCTAATGATGTATCTAATATAAACTTTCAGGACTCTCTCTCCTGTTGGACTCATCTTCTTTTGTAATTCGAATTGCATTACTGTACCTTCTTCTCATTTGTCCTGGTGCAAGGTTTTTATTAACAGAAAACTCTCCTTGCTTGGGACACAGAGTTCTTTAAATAGTCATCTTCTTATAGACAAGAATTTATATCTTCTCTCTCCAGTAGTGTGGAGCAAAATGTTCTGTAAGGGAGAAAGAATTGGATACTTCTGGCTCAACAGTTGCCTTGGGTAGAAAAAGCTGTGTTTCCTATTGTAGTTTAAATTCAGAGTTTGTGTCTATGTCCATAAGAAGGCCATAACATGTCCAGGAGCAGCAGAGAACCTCTATTCCTTGCCTGTCTCAGATTCTCCCTTCCAGTTTTGTTTGCTTGCACTGTTTATTTTCTCTCTCAGGTGGATTGTTCAGTGTTTGACTATTTAATGATTGTTTTGGGTGCCACTGGCAATTGTCCTACTATTTAGGACTATCCACTGTGGGAAGCTAGAGTAATTTGTGCTTGTACATTTTTGTTTTTCACAAGGTGCTGCAAAGGTGATAATACCAGAATTGTGTAAATGACTACAGCAAAGAACTGTATTTCTCCTGCCGTCAAGGAGTTCACCTTCACTGGATGGAAGGATGGGAGTATTATGCCACCCACCATCTTCTGGAATTGGAAAACTTGGCTTTGATGATTTCTCCTTGAAAGAATAATGACCTTGAACCCATATCCTAATTAGCATTTATATTAAGTGAACCGGGGACTCGGAAGAAGAGTTGAAGACAGGCTCTGCTTGCTTCTTAAAAAAAAATGAATTAGGTGAGTAGTTCTTCATAAATCAGTAAATAAGGATCTATTAAGTGCCAAGCCTAGGGCTTGACATGGTTATTCAGACCAAAAAAGGAAAAAAAAAGAAAGTAAACACCAAGATGCAAACCTTGGTCTATTTTTCCAGAGTCACAAAGAAGTCTTCGATTTCAGGATTGAGTCGAAGACTGTTGATGGAAATCCAGCCTGAGTCACAGTAGGGGAACAGGGCAGGACAGAAATAGGTATTGAGCAAATTGAAATAGGAGATGGAGAAGGGTTAAATCACTGTCTCCATCACCCAGTGTGGGCACTGTGCTTCTTCATGACATGTTCTCTCCTCTTTGATCCGCTCTTAGTTTGGATGACTTCAATCATAGGAATTTGACAGTATCTGTAAGATCTATTTTGGAACCAGGTATAATCATCATGAAACACCAGACAAACAACCCCAACTTTAGCTTGCAGTAAAGCCAAGAAAACTAAAAACAGAAATAGAGTGTCACCATGCCCCAGGAGACACCAAGTACCATCACATCGAGGGACTAGGGAGAAAGAATATGAAGACCCCAGACCTTTTGCCTAAGTTAGCCATCTGTAGGATGCTTCCTGTCCACATGTCAAAGCCAGCACTTCAGTTTGTTTAGCATGAAATATTGTGCATATGCATCCTTTCATTTAGTAGTTACCTCCATTTTTATTTGTAATTATAACTATAAATATTATTTGTTACCAGTCCTGGGGCTTGAACTTAGGGCCTGGACACTGTCCTTGAACTTTCTCAAGCTAGCACTCTACCACTTGAGCCACTTCCAGCTTTTGCTGTGTATGTGGTATTGAGGAATCTAAGCCAGGACTTCAGGCATGATAGGCAAGCATTCTACCACTCGCAGCCCAGTTACCTAAATATTTAAGGAAAAATTCTCAACTATTATTTTGACTCGGATTTTTGGTTATTGGCAGAATCAAATGCAAGATCAGGATCAAGATGATTAGTTTGATATTTTTCCTGACTCAGTCACTGGGAAGATTCTGAGGATGCTTCCTCATCTGAGAGATGAGTCTTCTATCCAGAAGTGACTTCATCACCAAGGTATATTTAAATAAAGCAAGGCAGAGAGAATGGAAAAAGAGAGAAAAGGAAGATGGGAGAGGGGGAAAGATTGCTGAGCTAAAACATGGTAAAAGAATGGGTGGCAACTTCCGGGAGCTAATCCAACATCAAAGCTGGAAGACCAAGGCAGCAGCTTCATGTGTGCCCGATGGGAAGAACTTCTAGTTATATGGCAACAGACAATTAGCTCCATTGCCCACAAGAGTCGGTGCAACACTATCACACAAAGATTGTGTGGTGCTGTCAAAGTCCTTCAATGTATGATCCTTTAACACAGAGCTTTTCTAATTTACAGAAAGAGTGGCTGGAATCTGTTCCAGGCTCACACCTGTTATTCTGGTTGTCCAAGAGATGAAAATCTAGATGAAAATCTAGCATATGAGGAAATCAGTCTGTGTAGAGACTCTTATCTCCAATTAACCACCAAAAATTGGAAGTACAAGAGTGGCTCAAGTGGTAGAGTGACAGCCTTGAGTGAAAATGCCATGTGAAAGTATGAGGTCCTATGTTTACGCCCAAAACCAACACACACAGACACACACACACAGACACACACACACACACACAATCTAACACTCAACATAGAGAAATCAATCATTACTTTTTAACACTTATTGAATGTCACCTTGACCACTGAATACTTTCTCATCTAGTCATCTTACTTCATTCAGAAATGTCTGTTAGGCAAAAGACATATCCTGGGTTTTGACAACAAAGGGAACAACATAGAATCATCTTCCTCGTTTAGTTTACACTCTAGCATAGAGAATGGTAAGTAATGCAGAATTAATTATCCCTTATTTCCTCTTTTCATAAGGATAACATGAGTATTAAAATCCTTGTTTTTATAGACATAGTAGGTTTTGGAAGTCTTAAATACCTCATCTAGGATTTTATAGCTAATAATTATTACGAGCAGAATTTAAATCAAGTCTGCTAACGCTAGCCCAAGACTATTTTGACTCTGCTTACTTTCCTCCAAGGAAGAAAGGTCAGGAGGGGAGAAAGAAGACCTGGAAGATGATAAAGTTGCAAATATGGGTCATGTCATGTTTAGAACTAATTGGCCCAGGAGACATTATCATTTACTCATAGGAAACTTTCTAGTTGTAATTTAGCCATCAAGTGATCACCATAGCTAACCAGTGCTAGGTGGGCTATGGAAAACAAACAGGGACAAACTCCAGGAAGGACCAGAGAAGCACCCATCTGGGTTAGACACCCAGGATTCCACCCTTCTTCTCTTTGAGGAGGTGGACGAGGTGGTTCAGCATTCTTCTCCTGTGCCTTTCTCAAAGGCAATCACCTTGCAAGAACTTCAAAAACACAGCCATGAATATGGCTTTTCTTTGTTGTTGTTGCTGCTGCTGCTGCTTTTGCCAGCTCCTGGCTGGTTGTGAATGACATAGATGTGTGTGCCATACAAAGTCATTCAGCTGCTTAAAAGCTATCAGACATGGCATGTGAGGTGTGAGCGCAAAGGATCCTGCCACACTCAGGGTATCAAAGGGGATTACGCAGTAGCTGATAGCAGATTTTAATTTAGATGATGATGATGGGGACTCAGAAAAGAAGGCTGGAATATGGACAGATTTAACTCCGGGGTGGTAAGAGGAATGAGATGAATCAGGTGATAAAGTTATACTTAGAGGTCTATTTAGCTCACTTCCATGCAGCCAGCTATACCATCGTCCCTTTTTTGTGTGCTGTGCAACAGGCTTCGGTAAGAAAATTACCCCCCAAAACAGTCCAACTGGCATTCTAAACTACTGGGAAGAATTTTTTTTAGCTACCCTGGGAATCTGTTAGCAATCCAACCATTGAAGACAGTATAGCTTGATCTCAGGTTAGGTATGAGTGTTTGTTCCCTTGACAAAACTTTCTGTGGTCGGTTCCTATATGCTTTGTTTGCTTATTTATTTTCCTGGCTATTATTTGAAATCTCCCATTGTAAAATCCCTACTATTTTCCCAAAGCTATCGTTGTTATCACTAAAGTCAAATTATTGAGCCTTGACTTTTCTTGTTTCTGTTGAATGAGGTATCTATCATTAAATACCTACTCATCTGGGATATTGAATTCTTAATTTATTTATTCCATAACTTTTATTGGACTGATCATCTATTACCTACCAGGAATACTGTAGATACCGAGAGTCTGGCAGGATAAATTGGGTTCTAGTAAGTGTTTGACTGATGTAGTAGGGGTGAATGAAGAACAGGAAGAACTAGGGCCAGTAACGTAACTCAGTGGCAGAAATGCTTGTCTAGTATGCTCAAGGCTAGCTTTGATCTCCAGTACAAAAAAAAAACCCTTAGTAATACATATTTTTAATTTTTAATAAGGAAGATAAAAGAGAAAGCATAGAGCACAAAAAAACAATGATTAATAGTGAGGTGAAATAGTCTAAGGAAAGCCTAGCCTATCAAGTACAAGGCCTTGGGTTAAATCACCAGTACAGGAAAGATAACAAAAAGAGCACTTTTAGAATAAGAGCAAATATTTGCAGATTATGTATCTATTAGCATCTTGTATACAAATGTAAGAATTCTTCAGTCATTATATATATTTTTTTCTTTTGTCAGTCATGGGACTTGATCTCTGAGCCTAGGCTCTGTCCCTGAGCTCTTCAGCTCAAGACTACCACCGTACCCCACCTCTGGTGTTCTGGTGGTTAATTGGAGATAAGAGTCTCACGGCCTTTCAGACCCAGGCTATCTTTGAAACATGATCCCCAGATCTCAGCGTGATGAGTAGCCAGGATTACAGGCGTGAGCCCCGAGTACCTGGCTAGACATGATATTAATGTATGACTTTGTTGAATAGCAACTCCTTTGTAAAACAACTGAGATACGTTTAAAATTTTTTGCCAGTCCGGGAGCTTGAACTCAGAGCCTGGATACTGTCCTTGGACACTGTTTTGCTCAAGGTTAGTTCTCTGCCACTTGAATCACAATGCAATTTCCACATTTTTCTGTGTATGTAGTACCGAAGAATCAAACCCAAGGCTCTGTGCGTGCTAGACCAGCACGCTACCACTAGGCCGTGCTCTCTGCCCTTAAAATAAATGTTTAATTCAATGATAAGAATATAAACCAAGAGCACACTTGGAAGGGTGATGCAGGAGATTATAGGGTAGAGGCTAGCCTGGGATACATAGTAGAACCATGTACCACTACCACGCAGAGAATTTATATGCATGTGAAATAAGCAGATGAGGCAATTCACCAGGCACTAATCTTCAGAGATGTGAATCAAAACCACAGTGGGTTCCACTCCTCCTCATGCACCTGAAATGTCATAATGAAAAGGAGAAACAGCCACCAATGCTGGGGAGAATGCTAGAATTGGAATTCCCATACACTGTTAATTGGACTGTGAAATCATTTGGCTATTTTGGTGGCTTCTAACTACTTAAAACATAGTATTGTAGATGGCTAGTATGGTGTGATGCTGTTCTATCCAGTGTAGCACGTGTCAACATGGATGGAGGGATAGATGGCATGGAAGATGTAGACAGAGGCGAGACAAAGGTGTATGTTACAGGGCTTTACATCCTAGGGAATGATATTTGGATTTCATTGCAGTGGGCAGAGCTCAAATGATTTAAGCAAAGGAGTGACATTGTCATAGCAGCTACCTTATGAGATACTAGTTGGGCAGAACAAGGGTAGACGTTAGGGTGGCAGTTAGTTGTTGGGTAGGGAGATAGATGTTTGTGCTTCGAGCTACTCCAAAGGAAGTGGGAATGCTAAGGAAAGTTTACAAGATATATTCTGTAGGTAGAACTGACCAGAGTTGCTGATGATTAAGTATAGAGGGGAGAGGGAAAGGAGGTTGTAGAGGGAACCTAGGTGGATAGGGAAATAGGAAAGGGCAGAGGTAGATAACTCAGGATAAAAGTGTAGGTAGCTCAGTGTGCAGAATGTTAATCTAAGCTTTGTGAAACATGTTCAAGTGGAAATGTCAAGTAGATAGATAGATGTGTGAGTCTAGAACTCAGAGATGTTTGGGCTAGAGATATAAATTAAGGACTCATTAACATAAAGATGCTATTTAAATGAGGTCACCCAGGGAGAAGGGAGGGAATGTGAAGCAATTTTTAAAATGCCAATGAGGGGCATTAGTTTCACTGAGTGTCAAGCCAAGAAAACAAAGAGGAACTCTTTGGGGAGTGAATATTAGGTCGAACCAGTCTTCTGAGGACTTAGTTTGTAAGGAAACATAGACAGGAACTGACATTTCAAGAAGTGTATTTTCAACATATTTAATAATTGAAATCCCACCATGTGGAAGTGTTCCTGGACCCTGGGAAAGTCACAGATGGCTGAGTTTAGGTAACAGAACAACAGAACACAATCAGAGCTCATCTATAAACTGGGATCTCTCCTAGGCACAGTCTTAGCTGGAGAGCAATCATCCCTGATACAGAGACCTAGATGATAAGAAAAGCAATGAACTAATGATGCAGCCTTTAAAAAATCAAATATAATCTTGAGCACCAGTGGCTCACACCTGTAAAACAAGCAACAGAGGAAGCTGAGATCTGAGGATCTTAGTTCAAACGTAGCCTAAGCTGGAAAGTCTGTGAGACTCTTATTTCCAATTAGCTAACAACAACAACAACAAAGCCAGAAGTGGAACAGTTGCTCAAGTGGTAGAGCGTCAGTCTTGAGCAAAATACACAATAGCAGCAAAAACCCAAGCTCTGAGTTCAAATCCCAGGACCAACACACCAGACACACAGACACAGACACAGACACACACAGACACACAAACACACACACACACACACACACACACACACACACACACACACACATATAGCAGTCATGCTATAGAAACTTATGCTTGCAATCTTAGCTATTCAGGAGGCTGAGACTTGAAGGATTGTAATTTGAAGCTTGCCCAGGCTGAAAATACTCTTTCAAATCCTTTTCTAAAATGACCAGTAAAATGCTAGGCTAGAGTTCTGTTTTAAGTGATAGACTGCCAGCTTACCAAGTACATTAAACAACCCCAAGAATCAAGCCCTAGGAATAGGGAAAAAAGTCAAGTAAAAAAATTCTCAGTTTCTTTTAAATATAACTTTTTCTTTAGCAACAACAACAACAAAATCACTTGTACATCCATTCTAACTCTGTTCCCCACCTGCTTTTGTTTAAGTCTAGCACAAGTTATTTAGATGCCTGCTACTAAATAAAGCGATGACATCTCTTTCTATGTTCTGTATTCAAGTGGTGCTTGCTTCAGTATTCTAAATGCAACCCAGGCACAATTTTCAGTAAATGTTTGTTGACTAAGTGGCTAAATATATGATGTCCTTAAATAAGTAGGTGCAAAAAAAAAAAGGGCAAAAAAGCCACCTGCTCATCTCAACTCAGCAGAGATAGGCCATGATTTAACTTGAGCAACTCATAGCTGGAGGCTACCTTGTATAAATCCTCATCAATACCATCCTGTACTCTAAGAATCCATGAATGATCAGATCTTTGTGCCTCCTGTATATGCCCCAGGAAGTGGCATAGTAGAAGGAAAGTGGCTTAGGATGGGAAGCTGTTTGGTCACATGTTTATTCCCCAAGAGAAACTATTTAATCAGCTCTCCACTTCAATCTTATTGGGACAAATGATGTAATTATGAAAAGGAGACTTAAATAAAGAACTTCACAACTGTGTTGTGTTCTGATTGACATTGTTCTGCTTTCTTTGTCATTAGAACTGGGACTGAAAAAGGTTAGTGATTCTGGCAGACTTTTAGAGTTAGTTAGTCAGAGGGTCCAGCCATGCAGGTGCTTTTTTAAATTTTTATAACAGTAGCATCTCCTGACCAACTCCTACACTAACCACTGGGATCCTTTATAGGCTCATCAAAAAAATGGGGTCCAACAGCTATCCTACCCAAGTTCAGTTTGACATAGGCTCCGTGTGTCCCATCAGCCTTCTTTGACTTAGCCGAGAATATTTATTTCGAATGGTACCAGAGACACGCTCATCCCCAGCTTCACACTACCATCTCTGCAGAACCCAGCTGTGAATCTGTTTGGGCAAAGGATCTTCAAGCTGTGAAGTATTCTGCCAAGACACGGATGCAAGCATCAGATGACCCTGGCTCTTAATTCCACTCCCTATTAAGAAATACAAACCGTTCATAACGACACCTCAGAAGTACTCCTGCGTTCACAAGGAAGAAATTGTGACTGCCTGTTTTGAAGAATGTTCACACTTTCTGTTTGGCAGGAATTGTGGGTCTTCTACATGGAAGCTTTGTTGTGTCTGGACCAGCAAATCCATTTTCCACCCTCTTTTCTTTCAACCCATAAGTACCGGTCAATAGTCAGGTTGCTTTCTTGGCAATTGGTATAATAAATGTAGGCAGGATATTTACATTCCCTATTATATGTTTTAAAATTTCTTTGGCAGAAGGACTATGAATGCGAAGCAATAGCATGGCTGGGAGGCAGGGGGCCGTAATTAAAATCCCTTTTTGTTTTTTAAATGGCTTATTAAAATGCTTGTGAAACCTGCTACACAAAAGCAGAAGCCAAACCCCGTTGCTGCTAAATGGAATGAAATGGATTTTTCAAATGTCACGCTAGTATCCACTTAATAATACATTTTTCTATAGACAGGACAATAATATATATTTTAATCACTTTTCTACAGGCAAATAGACTGCACAGGGGCTGCCCTTCACTGGCACTTGGAAATTATGAATTTTTCAATAACCTTTTCTATTATTCATCCAGTGTTATTCTGTAACATTTCTGCATGAGGAATGTGTGTTCCAGACACTTTATGAATCTCTTCTATTATTTATTAAACAGCAAGGTGTCTCCCTAAAACCCTCACCCCAATCCCCAAGGGAGGGCTGCTTGGAGGAGGGTACTAACATGGTAGCTACATTCTGGGTTATTAATAATTTCATATCTATAGGAGATTCTGATAAAGTAGGTTCTTCCACGTGGCTCAACTTTGACCATCTGAGGTACCTGGCTCAGAGAGGGGCTGTGGACTCATTGGAGGAAGGCAGCTAAAGAACAGCTCACTTGGCTCTATTTATAACAACAGGACTATATTTTCTACTCATGAACTACTTGATTCCACAAAGGAGCCATTAGGGATATAATTTATACGGGAAGCAGGATTCCCAGGTTTTATATTTTATATTACAAATATAGGATTAGCTGGGGGAGCAACTTTTTTTTCTGCTACTCTTGTGTATTTACAATAATTTCTTTGCCTGGATAACTCCAACTCATTCTTCATGTATTCTATGGGAAACCTTTGCCAATGCTGTCCTAGACAAACACATGACCATTCCCTGTGGGCCCAGTATGCTTTTGCTGTTGAGAGCTGTAAGGCTGATATCCCATTCCTCTCTCCTACCAGCTATCTATCCTACCTGTAACTGAAAGATATGTTTATAGAAAGTAGATGCTTCCTCAGTATTTGGAAGAATGGATGGGTAGAAGTAATAGGGCTACCATGCTTCTTTCTAAAGCAGCTGTTAGCAAAGTCTCAGGCAAGCAAACAAAAAATATTCCACAGGCAAAAGCTGGGCTCACTCCTGTAACTAGCTACTCAGGAAGCTGAGATTTGAGGATCAGGGTTTGAAGCCAGACTAAACAGGAAAGTCAATGTAACTCTTATCTCCAATTAGCCAGCAAAAAGCAAGAAGTAGAGCTGTGGATCACTGAGAAAACATAAGCCTTCATGAAACAACTAAAGGGCAAACTGAGTATTTGTGACTTATGCCTGTAGTCCTGGCTAATCTGAAGCCTGAGATCTGATACTCACAATTCGAAGCCAGACCAGGCTGCAAGTCCATGAGACTCTCATCTCTATAACTATTCAAAACACAAACAAGCAGACAAACAAAAAAGAAGCTGGCAGGGCAGCTGTGAATCAAGTGGTGGAGCCCTAGTCCTGAGCAAAAGAAGCAGAGGAACAGCCTCCAGGTCCCTGACTTTCTAGTGCATGAGCTGGGTGCAAGTTAAACACTTGCATTGTAAAACCAGCCTCAATCCTGCCTAGCAAAGTCTACATCACCAGCAAGGGAACTGTGGTGGTGGGGATCTGTCCTTGTGGCTGCAAATCTGTTGGGTTTATCATTTCCAACCATTTCTACACAGGGGAAAGAAAATCTACCAGAATATTACCATCTGGCACCACCAGAGCTTGAAGAGAAGGTTGTACTGGATAAATTTGCAAAACTCAGAAAATCTGACCTACTTTTAATGTGCCCTTGAGGAATTCCCTGCAAAAGAAAAAAAATCTAATTGTTATAATTTTCAGGCTTCCAATAATCCGTTGAGCTATTGGACTTGTACACTGGTTTCTTTACTCTTGTCCCCTTGCAGCCTACAGAAGGTGGGGTATAGGATCACCCTTCCTCCCTCCCTCCAGCCCCCAAATTATTCATATTCCTACCTGGAACTTCCCTCATATGCAGGCTCTTGGAGGAAGGGAGCCAGCTCCATTACGAGAAAGGGATGGAAACATGTGGTTCTCTTCACTGAGCCCAAACCACTAGGCTTGGCAAGAGTTGATGTTTCATGGCTTGTCCTTTGCTAAGATTATTTGCAGGGCTATGGAGATTCTTCTTGAGCCAACTGATCCTTGTTGAATTGTGAATGAACTTTCCCTAGATCTAATGATAAAGACTGTAAGAGTGACATGGTCCCCTTGTGCCAGGAGATTGATGTACACACATATAGGATCCATATAAGCCATGATCTTTGGTTGGCATGCATTTCTGGGTTTTTACTTGTTTTATCCCTTAACCTTGGGCAACATGAAACATGGGATAACTGTTGTGGATGCTACTGAGCTTGGGAACTGGATATTGAATTCAAATTCCCACTTCTGCCCCCAAATAAGAGATTACTAGAAGTAGTGCCTGAAACCCAGCAGAAGCAGGAAAAGGACCCCATTTGTATTAGGGCTGGATAGTTGGGTAAAGTATGGAAATAGAAGGGCTAAAGTGAATGGGTGAGCGAAGAGACTGGCTTCTTGTTCCCAGCTGATAATGGCACCCTTCAGAGAGACATTACCAAGAGCTGGTAGGTATAAAGACTTGAAAGTGAAGGCAAATCAGAGAGGGCATAAGTGACTAAGACAGAAGGAAGAGAGGCAGACAGAATTCAGATAGAGACGGAGGCAAAGAGACAATATAAACCCAACAGAACCTCCCATGTAGCCGTCAATGGGTTTCAGACTTTCTTGAGGGTCCATATGCCAGTCATTAGAAAACAGGTCAAGGTAGGGTGGTACCCAGTGTAACACTATCAGGGCAGGTGATCACACACTCGGGATGCAGATGGAAAATTTTCTAGGGACCAGAGAAAGGTTAGTTCTTCCATGGTATCCTCACACATCCTCCTGATGCCATTAAGTTACCAGGACTTCCCTGTCTGAGGCTAGCACAGCAGAGGGGCAGAACGAGTGCCAAGAGCAGGTCAGCAGGTTGTGCAAATCAGCACAATGTTTTGTTTGAAAGAAAGCTCGAGTATTTCTTTTTCTTTATTTTCATTTTTCTTTGTCAGTCAAGGGACTTGAACTCTGGGTCTGGGAGCTGTCCCTGAGCTCTTTAACTCAAGGGTAGCACTCTTCCATGTTGAACCATGCTACCACTTTGAGCCATGGTACTACTTCTTCTTTTCTGGTGGTTCATTGGAGATGAGAGTCTCATGAATTTTCATGCCCAGACTGGCTTTGCACCATAACCCTTAGATATCAGCCTCCTGAGTAGCTAGGATTAGAGGCATGGACCACCAATCCCCAGCAAACTTCAGTACTTATATTACTTTCTGGGTCTCCTCTCTTTGTTCTTGCTGCTTGGCCCTCTTCTATTCCTAATTGGATTTCATCAAAGCTTTGTGGTTGTCTTCAGCTGGTGGAGGTGTGGTTCCATGAGGAGGGGTGAGATGTACACAGGTAAGTGATGAGTGCCAGGGCATGCCTGGCTGTGTCTACACTGTGTCTGTGTAGAATCGAGAGCCTCCTGTGCCAATTTAGCTGAAGCTATCAACCTTTATTAAGTCATCACCTTTCTCCCAAAGTAGCAAAGCCAATAACAGTACTAAGAGCCAGCCCCTCTTTAATTGAGGGCACTCTGTGTGGCACATTGTATTGAACATTCTGCCTACTTGTATGAGATAAGTAGAGGAAAACTATGTGAGGCAGAAGAAGCATTATTAGCCTTGTCTTATGAATAAGGAAGTAAAACACAGAGAGGTTGGGTAAGGAGCTCAAAGACACACAGCCAATGAATGCATGAACAAGGATGGTAAAGCAAGGTGAGGAAGAAGAAGAAAGGAGCAGCAACTGTGGTTACATTAACAGTGCAATGATCTGCTTTCCTCTTCTTCTGGTCAACTTCTTTAGTTCTGCATGTCAGTCAAGAAACCTGCCTTCATTCTGCCACTGTGCTTTCCTGAATGACTGCAGGATTTTCTCAAGAGGGAGGACACCACCTCGAGTTCTTAGATTAGTAAATTTCACTTTTATTGCAAATATATAATGTGGGAGCATGACATAGGAATGTCAGAAGGAAAACTCCAAAAGACATATACTCTAAGATACCTAACTAACACGAGAACTGTTAGTACAAGCCCCATGCAGACATAAAACATAAGAAAAAAAAACTTCTGAAAACCTTGAAAAAAAATTCTCCTCAATCTTTTCCTGTGACAAAGTATTTTGAATGACAAATAAATGGAAATGTTAACTAGGATTCTCCTCCTGGAACCTGATTGTCCCCACAAGTATACTCTGGAATTCTTCTGCCTTCTGTCTTTGTCTACAATAGTCAACCGTATGTTCACGAGAAACAAGATAAACGAACAGACAACAAGAGTAACTAACAGACACAATAAGGCTGTTGTCAGACATCAGCAATTGTTAGGCAATAATATAACCAAACAAACAGTGAAATTCTGAATGCATCGAGCTTAGCAGATTTATATGAAGACCCACTAGGTGGACACTGCTGAATGCAGAGGGGAAATAATTAAGCAGGAATGACCCTACCTTCAAGGTGCTATTAACCTAATAGCAGATCATTAGCTCATTCGCTAATATGATCTAGTAGATCATAAAACAACATGCTACATGCAATACAAATGATTTGCCTCTGCCCAGAAACCTAGAGAATGTTCCTTACAGGTCATAAAATGCACTTTGTGGTGCTATGTGATTCAACTCAATATAGGGGCATAGGAGATAGAAAGAGTGATTCTTGTATATTTTAGCTTTTCCCACATTCTCCTAACTGGGTGTCCTTAGACTAAAAATATTAGTGCACTTTTGTCTTCTACGAAATAGTCGTAAGACCTTTTTGCACACTTCTCATGGAGACTCAAGAGGTCAGTTATTTCCAACACGTCCTGGCATGGCATGGGATGAGTCAATGCTTGTGCTTGACCTGTTCCAGATTTGCTCAGGTGGAGATGCCTGTGGTCCAGAGACTCTGGTACTTTACTATCCACTGCCCTGACTGACTGCTGCATGTGGACCTTCTGGATAGCCATCTGTCTCCAGAAGGTTCCACCACTTTCCTCTGTTGAGAGCTTAACTCCAAAAGGAAATGGCCTCACTGAGAACATCAGCAGAGCTGGAGATTTCCTATCTCACCTCCAGTATTACTGAAACAACAACAACGGAACTAGGAGACCCAGAAATGACTGGAGAATTGGTGGCCACTGTGAAGAGGTGTTACAGGGGTAAAAAGGAGGGACGGGGCTGAAAAGGAGATACGGAAGCTGCATGCAGGGCAGTTCTACTCCCTACCTATTTCATCTCTCCAGTGGAGGGGGAGAGAATGAAACACAAATAACCGTTTGCTTTTTGCTGGATGTTGGAGCCCATTTGATGCCAACAGTACCTCTCACAAGGGCAACTGCTTGACACTTAGGCAAGGGAGGAAGCGAGGAGAACAGGACAAGATAAAATTACAAGTGACAGCCCAGCCTGTGTCTGCAATTACAATGCATTGTAAACAAGGAGAATTGCAATTCCAGCTGCCAGGCGTGGCCAGGATTGACAGGGACGGCGCATCAGCTGAGAGCATGGCAGGCTATGGGCACAGCTGCTCTGTGCAGGATAGAGGCAACCTTTGGACTTTACCACAGGAGAGACTGGTGAGAAACTAGCAAGGAGACTGGCAAGAGTGAGGGAACAAATGGAGGAAGGAGGAAGAATATGAGATCAACTGTGAACAAAGGTGTATGTGTGTGTGTACACGTGTGTACGATGCGTGTGTACACGTGTGTATGATGTGTGTGTATGTGTGTGTGTCCTACATCTGTACATGGAGGTTATTAGGGTGAATAAGAGATAGAATATCTCAGACCTTGGTTGCATGATTCTCAACACCATTCCAGCATAAAAGAAATCAACTTTGTGGAGACACCTCACATGGTCAGGCTTTGTAAGGCACTTTTCAAGTGTCTTACATTGTCGACACCAAACACTCAAGCATTAATGCAACAGAATCTGTGATTTTCAAGTCCTGGATCACGGACACTGTGGATCCTAGGAATAAAGGACACAGCTGCTGCTTTGTCAGGTGCCATGTGAAGTGCAGTCAGAGGGAAGTTATGTCACTTGTTCAAGTATTCTCACTGGCAATGATGATGATCCAATCTAGGGCCAAAGTCAATGCTCAGCCTGTGTCAATGCCTATTGTGAGTTCCAAATATCCTGTCTTCCGCTGTCAGAATGAATCCTCTAGCCCTTTGTCAAATATTAAGTCAGATAAAAGAGGATGACAGCACAGTAGCTGCTCAGATAACAAAGAAATTCCTTCTCCTCATCCACATCCAATCAATCCAGACAAAGACCTGTCACAAGGAGCATCATTATTTAGCCAAGGGAAGATGCTACTCTATAGGGAAAGGAAAAGAAGGAAATGTCTTGGACCTGCCATAGAAAAGGTCCTGTATTGAGTTACTGCTGTTTCTAAAAATGGGTAATTTTACCTAGCGTAGAGCACTAGAGCTGGTTTTCCTATAAATCCAGAAGGAAAAACAGTCTTCACTTGCAGCAGAGGAAATTTAGGTTAGACGCATGATAACATATTTCAGGTGTGAATGGGATATCTTCTTCCCATTCTAGGCTGGTATCCCAGGCCATCCATGCATTCCTGTCCCTCCATATGCCTGTGGGCAGCTGTGCATGCGGTAAGAGATGCAATGAAGTCAGTAGAAGGGACCTTCCTAACCCACCAGCTCTCCTGGGAGAAAAACCCTAACTTCAACTCTTTTGAATTCCTTTTGGACTCCACTCACAACTACAAGGCCCTGTTGGATGGAATTTCTTTCACCTTCATGTAGAGCTGGAACTTGTTAAGGTTGGATCTCAAACTACATGCAGTGGCCTGCTGGGCTCCCCAAAGCATGGCACCCCCCCTTCCTTAATCCATGGCTTGTTAGCAGTTGTCAGGCCTGACTGGGCCAAGCAAGTCCGGGGAGGCTGCATGTCTGCCCACCAGGGACGCAGCTCAGCTTGACCCCCCACTGGAAATCATTTGTCAGATCCTGCCTCAAGGGAACCTCCTCTCCCCTGGGCCATTTTAGGCTTCCACAGCATCCTCTGGTTCTGAGTATAGAAAAAAGTCCTGAGAAGATTTGGCAGCCAGATAGGAGCAGCTGGAGCCGGGCAGGTGAGAAGCTGTATTGTTTATCTGGAGAGCAGATCTGTCACTCCATTTTCCTGCTCCCGCTGTTAATCCTTCCACCTCCCATGAAGGAGACCAGATAGGAGACAATAAGTGCCCTGGAATCCTGACTTTACTCATTAGCCTTGTGACAGAGGTAAGAACACCACTGCATCCACCAGGTACCAGTGTCTGTGTGTGTGTGTGTGTGTGTGTGTGTGTGTGTGTGTGTGTGTGTGTGTGTAGTAAAATGCTTCAACATATTTGATGGGGAGGAGGGAGGAAATGGGACTATGTTTCCCTCCTCACAAAGTAGATCATATTTAGGTCAACTTCATAGAAAAAACCATAATAGTAAATAAGGATTGGGGATTAAGTAACCTAAAGGAGAGCAAAGTATACTGGCCTCATGGTCATATGCAGGGACAAGGAGGGTGCAGGTGCTTTACTGGTGTGGAATCTGGCATCAGAAACCCTACACTGAATGTGCAGGGCACCATAAGGGCGGTGACAACAGTCATGGAAAGAGGAATGGTGTGAGAAATCTGCAACGCCAAAGCTAGAGGGGACTTCAAGGAGATCATCTCCAATCCCATCATTTTCAACAAAGAATATATGTCCCTGAAAAGAGAAATACCTAGCTTACATTCCTAGGAACCACCTTTTCTGACTTCTAGTCTAGCACCTTCCAACACCAGCTATATAGCTATATAATGAACACACACACACACACACACACACACACACACACACACACGTACATACATATACACACATGCTTTTCAAGGTTAACCATGGCACGGCTACCTTTATAACTCTGTTTTTCTAATGGCCCCTCAATACTACTTCATTGCATTACCTGTCTCTTCATACAAACATTTTATAGCTATCTAGGACCTAGAGAATGAAGAATAAGCTTTTCCTCCATTTAACTAAATAAGCATATATTGCTCTGAATTAAACACGCATCCATATTGTCTTCTTAAACAGAGTGGGGAACCTTGTGTTCTATTTCTTCCCCTACTCGCACACCTAACCTAATGTCCTTGCCTGTAATAGATATATAAGACATGTTAAATATTTGATGTATGGTAAAAGTCTATCAGGACTTAATGTTTATTTCTGACCTTTCCCATTTCTTTTGATTATCTGCTCTAGTTCTAGGTAGATCAGGTTTGTCAATATGCCAAATCACAGCCTGTGGTTTTGTTATTTTTCTGCTACCCAGGTCTGATATTTATAATGATTCTCAAGGATCAATTTTCCTATTGCCCTGTTGAAATTTGCTTCATAATGTTACCTGGTTAATATCACTGTCTCAAGCCAATGGCTCAGAAGATTGAGCAAAGTACTTTGGGAGAAGGAGTTTGGGACTCAGGCAGATGGGACTTGGTGCTATAGCTAACATATAAATACATATGACTAAGATACAAATATATCATGCCTTTCATATTGGGCAAGCTCACATATTCTTTCTCCCTCTGACTGCTTCTTTTGGGGTAGCCAACTACCTGGTTGTGAAGCAGCCTCGGGAAGAGGTCCCCTTAGTAAAGAACCAACAGTCTCATCAGTGACTGTGACTGAGTAGTAGAATTGCCTTGTTAGCTAGAATTTAACAAGTATCTGTTTGTGTCTCCATTTTCTACATTTGGAAAATAGGACCAACTTTATTTTTTTCTCCATATATTTTATTGTAATTGTAATTAATAGAAGGGTTACATTATATTCACCAGATAGAAGGTGCATTACTTCACAAGCATTGATACCCTTCCTCATGTCTTGGTCCCCATTTCCCTCCCCCTCCTCCCACCCCTCATCTTGTTTCCCCCCTTCCCTATCCAATTTCAAATAACCAAAACGCATAAATACAATATATCAGATAACAAGGTGAAATACTGTAACAATATGAGATACCCAAGGGACAGCAAAAGAAATGAGAGATAACATTGTACATTAAGGACAACAGTCACTCATTATATGGCTTTTGTTTGTATATCCTGGAGGTCCTTTCATTTAGCGTCATGCTATATGGCCTTATGTATCTAGGTTTTGTTCTATTGTAAATCTCTGCTAGGAGAGCCCAAGGTTTCTACTGATTATGACAAATGAGGGAAACCATTGAGCCTATGTTCCTTTGAGTCTGGCTTACTTCACTTAGTATGATTTTCTTTCCATTTCCTTACAAATGGGGCGATGTCGTTCTTTCTGACAGCAGTATAGAATTCCATTGTGTATAAATACCACATCTTGTTGATCCACTCATCAACTGAGGGGCATCTGGGTTGGTTCCATATCTTTGCTATGGTAAATAGAGCTGCAATGAACATCGTTGTGCTAGTGGATTTAGTATGCCCTTGTTTCTGGATGGTTGGGTAAATGCCAAGTAGTGGAATTGCTAGGTCATAGGGGAGCTCTATGTTTAGTCTTTGAGGAACTGCCATACTGCTTTCCATAGTGGTTGAACAAGTTTGCACTCCCACCAACAGTGTAGTAGTGATCCCTCCTGGCCACATCCCCTCCAGCATCTGTTGTTATAAGATTTCTTGATCCTGGCCATTCTAACTGGAGTGAGGTAAAATCTTAGAGTTGTTTTGATTTGCATTTCTTTTATGACCGGAGATGTTGAGCATTTCTTCATGTCTACAGGCCATTTTTATTTCTTCTTCAGAAAAGACTTTCTTTAAGTCTTTGGCCCATCTTTTAATGGGATGGTTGTTTCTTTGGAGATTAGTTTTGGAGTGATTCAATTTTTTAGCTGTTGATAAATTTTAGATATGAGGCCTCTGTCTGTTGTATGGTTAGTGAAGAACTTCTCCCACTCTGTAGGCTTTCTAGTTAATTTGCTAGCTATGTCCTTTACCATACAGAAGCTCTGCAGTTGAATGCAGTTAGAGCTAACTTTAGTAATCAAGTCTTGGGGTCACATGAGATGACTCATGTCAGTCTTTTAGAATAAGTTCCTGCTTCATAATAAACATTCCACATATAATTCATGATGAGTTGTCTTTTGTGGACTTGCCTTTCTTATTTCTCAATTTTGAGTCACTCTCGCTCAGTGTCTTAATGGGCTACAGTGAAGCTACTGGTGAGTATGATGCTCTTATGTAAGGGCTCACATGGAAAGAGGTAGTCTATTGTATGCTCACATACAGCATTCTTGGAGAATGCTGATCTTTTGCCATGTGGACCCTTAGTGGGTCTGCCTTACCACCTTGTAGCTGGCTTTGCCCAAGGTAAGCAATCCAAGAGAGAATGGGAGTATTTGCTCAAGATGAATGCCATGGTCTTTTATATAGCACAATCACAGAAGTGACAAGATTTCTGCAATATACCACCACTTCTGCAATATTCTATTTATTGTAATTCAGTCATCAAGTACAAACCCCCCTAAAAGGAAAGGTATGAGGAATGTCAGGTGAAGTTTTAGGTACCACCCTTCCTGTCAACCGACTATACAAAAAGTGATTGCTGGAGAGGCTTTGGTGAAAATAGCTTATGTCGCTGAGATAAAGAATATTGGTAAACAAACAGAACATTAAGCACACACACACACCCACACACAGGATACCATATTTTCTGTGAAAGTACTCCATTCACCTTTAAAAACTGGTTACTCTAAATGAAGTTCTCTTGCAAAACACAAAAGCACAATCTCAATTTATTTCCCAGGAAGCCTGGAAGGCTATAAGCCTTGAGTTAGAATCTGATAAATTCATGAGAATTTTGCCTAACCAAGGAGAAGAAAGGAAAGCCAATGAAAGAAACAAAGAATCCAAAAAGAAAACCCATGAGTGAATATGTGTATCTTGAAACTAAAGTGGGAAAAAGGAGGAGGCAAAAGAAGGAAGAATGAGCTGAAATGGAGAAGCAAGTCCAATTCTCCTGAGAATATCCACACTTGGAATGGATAAAAAGTTTATATTTCTGCCTGATAGTGGCTCACACTTGTAATCTTAACTACTCAGGAGGCTGAGACTTGATGATCAAAGTTCAAAGCCAGCTCAGGCAGGTAAATTCAGGAGACTCTTGTCTCCAAATAACCTGCAAAAAGCTGAGAGTGCATGGTCATAAAGGAAATGTAAATAAAAACAACCTTACACCAACAAGAATGGCCAAGATTTTGAACTCAGACAATGACAGTTGTTGGCGGGGTTGTGGAGAAAAAGGAACCCTACTGCACTGCTGGTGGGACTGTAAGCTAGTTCAGTCACTCTGGAAAGCAGTGTGGAGGTTTCTTAAAAAACTGAAAATTGACCTTCCCTATGATCCCGCCATACCACTCCTGGGCATCTATCCTGAACATCATAACCCAGGATATGATAAGGACACCTGCTCGGCTATATTCATCTCTGCACTATTCACAATAGCCAAGCAATGGAAACAATCCAGATGCCCTACTGCAGATGAATGGACACAGAAAATGTGATGTGATGTGTGTGTGTGTGTGTGTGTGTGTGTGTGTGTGTGCAATGGAATTCTACGTAGCCAACAGACCAGATAAAATAATGGCATTTGCAGAGAAGTGGATGAATCTAGAGCAAATCATGTCAAGTGAGGAAAGTCAAGACCAAAAGAACAAAAGGCGCATGGTATCCTTATTATGTGGGTATTAATCCAAGAGCGAGGACTCAATAGTTGTGTACCCAATGCTATGGACATGGTATTAGAAATATAAACACAACTACATAGACTTAAAAATCTATGACTCTGTAGATAAAATGTTTTATTTCATGGATTAATATATATCTGACATACAAACCCTCAGCCTAATTTTAATCATGTTCTAAAATCTAAGTGCCAGTGATTGTATATAGAGATTCTCTTCTTCAATACTTGTTTGTTCAATATGTCATTTGAAATATGACCTTCCCAAACTGTAGACATCAATGATACTTCTATACGCAATGGCCTTGATGAGAGCCATGAAATTTCTCTAACAATTACATTGCCAATGATGGTGGCTTGAGCGCCCCCTGTAGGCAGAGGATTCATTAGGGAGAGCACAGCCTTTCTGCCCTCCTTTCCTCAGGGAGGAGCCTCAGAAACAAACTTCCTCCCAGAAGTTGTCAATGGCAGTCAGCCTCCAGTGTGGTTCCCCAGCCAGGCCAGCTGGCAGGAAGACTGCCAAGGCTGCAGGAATGAATTCTGAGGAATGAATTCTCAATCACATTTACATGTGCATGATGCAAAAAGGGAAAGGAAGGTAGGGGGAAGGGAACCCCTCCGGAATCAAAAAAGAAAGTCACTAACTAATCCACACACACAGAAAGAGAAGAATCAGGCACCGATTTGTCTCAGATGTTCTCAAATTGCTGTCCTTAAAAACTCTGCTTCCCTGTCTTCCTCCTCCTCCTTGTTGCCCAATTGCCCACAGAAATCTCTAATTTTGCCTTAATTTGTGCCTTGGTTGCAAGAACAAAACAGAACGTCACTGTGGCTCCCATCCCTCCCCCTGGCTCTCAGCAGCTGGCTTCTTCAATGGCCTGATGGAGTCCTTTCTCTGCCATCATCTTCTATTCTTTGCCAATCCGATCCTCACTGCACCAGGCCTCTAGCAGCAGAGAGAAGGGGAAGCACAGGGCAGTCTCCAGTCTTCCAGACACCTAAGGGTCACTTTTGTACTAGCACCCCTTTATCCTCCCCACCTCCATCTCTCAGGATCCAGGGACCACGGGCTCTGTGACAAGATAGAACAAAATGTTGTACTGGTTTTCTCTGGAGAGGGATCGCAACAGGAGTCCCTCAAAATGAGAGCTACTTTGGGCCTCTTGCCAGGACTGTGTGATAGTAACAAATTTGAGTATTTACATGATTGGTTCAAGTAAAAAATAAACACACACAGCTTCTTTATTTCTTTCCAATTGAATCCTCTTGAAATATCTGATGACAAATGGGTTCTCTGTTTATGACTTATGGGACTGAGGGTTTTAGTCTCAGATAGCCCTAGCTTCTGCACTAGCCCTCCTAAGAATCCTCACTTTCTATCCTCTGCAGAGGATTATGTACTTTCCCTCCAGCAAACCTTTCCATCCTTGCTTCCTCTGAGAGGGAGAGTTCAGAGATGCTTCTAATTAATCTTCGTAAATGGCTTTGCTATCCCGGGATAGAAAGAAAAAGCAGAGTCATACTAGAAAATGATGATTGGGTTTGTAGCTGGCCATGAAAGTTGGATGTGGTTCACTTTTTATTCTGCAATTACTGGGAATGGTTTTTATATGATGGAGATATCATAAGTCCTTAAGAAAAACACCGAGCAAGGCTTATAGATATAAACATACCACCTGGGGTCCATGTCAGCAAAAAGGGTTTGAAACTATTTAGCCTCTGAACCTTTTGCATTTAGTGCACAACACACTTACCTTAACTATGGGTTTGTTTTCTGGGACTTTAATTACCACAGCATAGTGTCATCTTCCATCAAGAAAAAGAATGAGTAAGGGACGTAAAAATACCCTGAAGGAGGAAGGAAAGAAGGCAAGACAAAGAGAGCAAGAGAGAGGGGGGCGGTGGAATAAACACAGAAACACAGGGACAGAACTTAAAATTATCTCTTACAGTGTCAAATATATGAATTAAACTTTTTCCTAAGTATATAGGTGTAGAAAAAACATAGTATACATAATGTTTGATACTATTTGAAGTTTCAGGCATACACTGGGATCCCAAAATGTAACCCTGTAGACAAGGGAGCTGCTATGCTACAATCCGAGAAAAGAAAATAAGTTGTTTGTGTCATAAACAAGGAATGCCAGCCAGATATTGGTGCTTTACACCTGTAATCCTAGCTATTCAGGAGGCTGAGATATGAAGATCATAGTTTAAGGACAGCTTGGGCAGAAAAATCTGTGCGACTCTTATTTCCAAGTTACAATCAAAAACCCCAAAACCAAACCAAAACAATAACAACAAAACTGGAGCTGTAGAGTGATGACTCATGTGGTAGAGTGCTAGTCTTGAACTCAGGCCCTGGGTTCAAGTCTCAGGATGATCAAGAATAAGGACAGTTTAACTTGTTGCTGGATGGGTGGAGAAAGGTCCAGATAATAATCTTAGATAGAGAATAGGGCAAGGGAAAATGTATGATTCAAAGGTGGAGCTGAAAGCAAGTCTCAGGGGCTCATTTACCTAGTTCTCTAAAACCAAAGGACAGAAGCAACCCATATGAAATGTAGGGAAATTACCCTTATCCCTACTTTGTGACTTAATTCTGGTCTATATAACAAAGATGTAGCAAAAGATTCTGCTTTGAAATGGTTGAAAGATGGCATGGCATTAATATTTTTTTTCTCAAATCTCCACCTGTGTTTAACTGTGTTTCTAGAATATTTGGTGGGAAAAGTAATTAATATTTATAGAATGGTCTTTGATGATGGAAAAAGACAAGTGCTTGATATTTCTCTGAATTGTACTTTTTAACCAGGGTTATTTTTCTAGAGGTACATGAAAATACCCAATTACTGTGGTTTATTATTACATGTTAAAAGAGTGTTAGCACAGTGTTATTATTTTATGAATGCAGATACCTTAGATTTAATATTTTAATATCAGTTTGCTATAAGAATCATAGAATTAGATAATGGAAATATGCATAATGTGTTGAGGGAGTTATGATATTTAGACATTCTTATTAGGATTCAAATTTCTCTTAACATGAGTTAAGTTCAAAGTATAAAATATGCTTCCTAGGACCAAGAAGATTGTATTAAGTCTAAGCACCCTGGGAAAAATTATCAATACATTTGGATAATCAAAGAAGCTAGAAAAGGGAACATGTCTTAGCCCATCCAGCAGCATTTGAAGGCACCAAAAAAACAAACAAAAAATCCTTTCCATTACCTTTCCATACAACCCTCTATCATAACTGGACGTTGGTGGTTTATGTCTATAATCCTAATTACATAGGAGTCTGAGATTTGACTATCAAAAAAGAAAAGGCCTAGAAAGCAAAGTTCATGAGACTCATCTCCACTTATCCACTAAAAAGCCACAACTGGTTCAAGTGGTTGAGTTTCAGCCTGAGTGTAAAAGCCAGCTGAAAATACCAGGCTTTGGGTATAAGCCACAGTATCAGCACACACACCACACACACACACACACACACACACACACACACACACACCCCACAACCACCACTACCATCACCACCACCACCACCAACAACAACAACAAATAAACATATGCAAAAGAATCTATTATAAAGAAGTTACAGTACAGCTGCAGCTAGTAGGCAGATCTGAACAGGATGGAATCTGTGGATGCCTTATTCTTACGCTAGGGCATTAGAGACTCAGGTAAATCTGAGAAGTCTTGTTACTTGCCCAACCAAAGTAATGGACAGGGAAATGTGGCATTGATAATTAGAAATGCATTCATGTATGGCTTATGGGTGATGGTTCCACAGATTGTATCTTGAATCAGCTCAAAGGGTCTTAGCCACCTCAGTTTGCATGATTACACTCTATGGTGTTTGCACAGTGCAAAAATCACCTAATGAAGCATTGCTCTGAATCTAGCCCCTTTCTTTAGCCATGCGTGACTGAAACATCATCATAAGAAGGATTGATCGAGTAATAACTATATACCTAGAACAAATCTAATGCTTTGCTTTGAAGATATAAATTGACTATTCTTTTTTTTAACCAATCCTAAGGGTAACAATATTATTCCCTATTTTTAAGAAGAGAAGGCAGAAGCTCATGAAGAATAAAAGCAAAGCAAAATAAAAATAATTACCCAATCATCCAGAAACAAAGACATACTAAATCCACCAGCATAACAATGTTCATTGCAGCACTATTTACCATAGCAAAGATATGGAACCAACCTAGATGTCCCTCAATTGATGAGTGGATCAACAAGATGTGGTATTTGTACACAATGGAATTCTATGCTGTTGTCAGAAAGAATGACATTTCCCCATTTGTTAGGAAATGGAAAGACTTAGAAAAAATCATATTAAGCAAAGTAAGCCAGACTCAAAGGAACTTAGGCTCAATGGTTTCCCTCATTTGTCATAATCAGTAGAAATTTTGGGCTCTCCTAGCAGAGATTTGCAATAGAGCAAAACCTTGATACAAAAGGCCATATAGTAGGACACTAAATGAAAGGATATCTAGGATATAGAAACATAAGCCATATAATGAATGATTGTTGTTCTTAAGGTACTGTGTTATCTCTCATCTCTTTTGCTGTCCCTTGGTTATCTCATATTGTTACAGTATCTCACTTTGTTACCTGATATATCCTATATATTTGTATTTGGTTATTTGAAATTGGATAAGGAAGGGGGGAAAACAAGATGAGGGGTGGGGGTGTGGGGGGGAGGAAAATGGGGACCAAGACATGTGAAAGGGTATCAATGTATGTGAATTAATGCACCTTCTATCTGGCAAATATCATGTAACCCTTCTATTAATTACAATAAAAATATATATGAAAAAAACTACTAAGTAGAAATAAAACAACATCGAATAACTATGAAAGCCTGAATTTTAAATGAAGGCAGCGCAGCTCCAAAGTACAGCTTAACTACAAAGTTAACTTTAGCAATATGTTACTTAAATTTAGAAGTGCTACTGCCATGGATCTACAAAAAGAAAAAAAGCCAGGGGTTCATTTGCATATAAGCAGAAGGCAAGGCAGGCTGGGAAACACAGGAAAGCAGGAAGAGTTAGACATTTTCCACCATGTTTCTCATGCATTACTAGGTGCCAGTCAGTGTCAATTCTAGCCCATATTTTCCCTCTCAAAGACTATTCTTGTTCATTTAAAACATATAGAAAACCCCTACTGAAGTAGCGTTGGAGACAAGTGGTGCTTTCTGTGTCCTAGGAGCTGGGAAACAGAACCCATACTTCATTAAAACTAGCACTTTTGAGGAGATAGATAGAGGCCAGGTATACCAAAGATAAGAACTACTCCAGCAAGACCTATTGATTTATAGTGAATAATCGCAGCCCAATCGGGGGAAAAATTGCTTTCTATGCTAGGGATAGGCTTTCATGCATGCTAGACAACTATTCTATTACTGAACCACATCCCCAAACCCTAGCAAGGTTTTGAGATTACCAAGATGGCAATATTCTATAAAATAATGTCAACACCATTTTTAGAAAGGGGATGGGGAGACCAGCATCCCTGGGGACTTAAGATGGCTAAGAAAACCAGTTAGTTTTCCTTGAGAGAAACAGATTAAACTTTTGTAATTCAGAGATGGATCAGGGTGCCAGGAGAGGAAGGAAACCTGGCAGAAGGCTTGCATACCAGGCCTCAGAAGTGTGATCTGGATATCAAGCATGAAAGGCAGTTGACAGCAATTCTTGTTTTTGGATTCCCTTGTATACTAGGTTCCCACAGACCAGTTCCAACGAGAATATAGCATCATTCTAGTATTACCCTGAATCAGGGTAATGACAGTCTTTCTGTTTTATCCCTTAGAGAATCTACCTCTGTTTTGTTCTCAGCTCTTTGCTTCTGCCAACAATCAACCCTTTCTGCTCAGTTCCTCTAAACACATATTCCTATTTTATAGAACAAGGTGTTTCTCAATTCTAAAATCACAAACAAAAGCCAACTTGTTCTTCCCACTAGATCTGTCAAAGAGCTGGACCTTGGACTAGTTCATCTGCTTCCACAAAACTTTAGTGGCATCAAGGGCCTTGCATGTTGAGGATGCCAGGGAAGGGCAGTGCCAGCCACTGAGGATAAAGAGGACAGTAGATGTGGAATGACCTAGTATGGGAAGGAGACCACCAGAGGTTCTGGGAACTGGGAACCAGTAGTCCACGGAGATCCTCAAAAACAGAGAGAGAGACCAAAAGATTGTGCCCCAAGGGGACATCTTCTAACATGGAGAGTGCTCAGAACAAAACATGGCCAAGAAAATTAAAAGCTGTTTATGTCCAGAACACAAATATATATTTTTTTCTGAATGTACATGACATGCCTCTTCTTCCTTTCTAGCCATGATTCAGAATCCTATAATTCTCTATATTTCCAAATACTTTATGGATACAATTTATATATTATCTATATTTCACTGTACTCCTAGGTTGTTACATACCTAGTGAGCAAATATACTTATTATCTCTGACCATTTTTTTTTCTCTCCCAGAGTTGGAACTCAAGACCTGGAAGTTCTTAAGCATTCTATACTGAGCCATAGCCCTAGCCTTGATTTTTCACTTGCTGTTTTTGAGATAAGGTCTTACTTCCAATTGGTGTACCTAAATGTTATCCAGTTATGTTAGGCTTTACAGTAACTAGAATAACAGGTACAGGACACTTTTTCCAGCTCTTCATTAAGAAAAGTTCTTGGGGACTTTGTTTCTGCATAGACTGATCCTGAACCCCAATCTCAATGGTCTCAACCTCCCAAGAAATTAGGATCAAAGGTGTGGGCCATCCATGCCCCCATTCTTTTTGATGACCACCAAGCTGTCCATGATAGACTATTATTAATTCTTCTGTGATGTTGGTTCTTGGACTCATTTATAGGAAGTATAAGAACCAACATTTGGTGGGACAAAAAGAAACTTTAAATTTTCATCTCTATAAGAGGTGCCATCTTAGCAATGGGACGTATGTTGGCATAGATGGTGAAAAGAATTAATTTAGACTCCTGACTTCTAATAGCAGTAAAAAGAACGTCCAGAGCTCATCATCAGGTTTGACATCTGGGGTAACCAGAAGGGTCAGTTCAACCAGGAATCCTACTTCAGTTCTTTGCTCCTCCCATTTACTCCCTCCATCTGTCAGGTGCCTCTGTCAAAGGATCTCATCTTGTAGGATTCCCAGCTTACAGAGGGCACCTGGCTTACCCAGGATGCTGATGAAAGTGTGCCTAAAACTTTGTTCTCCCTGGCAGATCCAATTTCTCTCTGTCTATAGCATGATGTACAGCTGCCCAAAGAGGGCAGGTTTGGCAGGTGGCTAGGAGTAGGCCAAATAGCCGTCCGCAGCCTGGCAGTCCTGATTTGTAATCACAACTCAGCCATAGACTGTAATGTAGCCATAAAGATCTCAGAACCACAGTATAGGAGAGTTATGCCTGAAATGAAGTCCAATCTGTGATAAAGCAGCCAGCATTAATGCCACAAATACGTGACAGCGGGCAGAGAAATGACTGATTGGGGATGTTTATAAATATAGGAAGTGAGTTGCTCGTGGCATCCAATAGAAGGGGTTAGCAAAATGAAGACAGATGGTGGGCGATTAGCTCTCACATTCCTTTATGGCTGCCAATCCACACAGATAGCTAGATGCTCAACTACATCACACAGCCCTTCAGATGGGTCCTCCAGGCACATTACAGGCCCATCTCCACCTCCTGGCTCAGAAGAGAACTGCAGCTTGCTTCCTAAGAATGACTTTCAGCCAGGCCAGCAGAGTAAGATGTTACCCAGGGCAGCCATTATGAAGATGGCACTGATAAGCTAGAAGCACAGCCAAAATCCTGGGGCCTGCTTGACTGTGTTATAGCAGTTTTCATACAAATGTTGAATCCTGTGTTTTGGGAGGAAAAGCTTAAAGACTCACAGCTCTTGAAGCTCTGTTGAAATAACCCTGGAGAGAGGATGCTCCCCAGCCTTTCCAGGGGTGGAGCTGCTAATTCTTGGCATGGCAGTGCTTTATCATTCCCTTCCAGCAGTTTCTATTCTCAACACTGTCAGGATCCAGGATAAGCATCTATTCCTTCCCAAAACAGATCTGCAAGAAATGGAAGAGGCCTCACGTCCACCTGTGGACCTGGCCTTTGTTCCCTGATAGGGACCCCTGGAGCACTTTTATTCTTTTCTGCCAAGTCCTGTGCTTCTATCCCATGACCTTTCTAGCCATGTGGGGTTATGTCAAACCATCTGATCACGTGGTGCAATCATTACCACCCAATCACACAATTCTAGACACTGCCATATTGATTCAGTGTAATGCCGCACCCAAAATTGTTTCTCCTAGTCTAACATAGGAAGAAACCTCACTAGTATCTTTTAAGATATTCACAGTCAGTAAGCCCAGTTAGTTTTTTTCTCCTCTTTCTTTTCAACCTGCTATCACTGAGCATGCTTATTCTCTTAGACTCGTCCTGCTTTCATCTTCTGTGCCTCACTGAGCTTCTTTTCACTATGCTTTTCACTTTACTCTCAGTCCTGACCTCAAATAGAAGAGTTTTCAAGTACACCAATACTACACCTTAAGATCTCAATCAACGATTTGGTTAACTTGAATGATCCTTCCTTCCTCCCTCCCTCCCTCCCTCCCTCCCTCCCTTCTTTCCTTCCTCTTCCTTCCTTTTTGATGGCTTAAATTCCATCTCAGTCCCCACATTCAGCTTTCTTCCTATTATCTAGCTCTGGTTTCTGACTCCCTCTCTTTCATCTCATGAGTTTGTTACTCAGTTTCTAGGTCTTCAACATCTCCATGAGTCCTTTTCATGAGTCCTTACTTTCCGCAGTAAAATAGATTATGCCTGAATCTGATATAATACGTGACATAAATCTATATTTGAATAATTGGTTTTGGAGACTTATTTATATAATATTGCGAAGTGTTTTTTTTTCCTTATAAATTTCATCATGTTTCCACTCCTCCAGTCTGACAAGATCTTTCTGGATTTGATCAACTGATAAATTTACTTTTTCTCCCAACTTCATGTCATCCACAAATTTAATAAGTGTCATCTCTATGCCTCCATCAGTTGGTGATGGACAGGACACATCCAGCATCAGGTGTATTGTGTCAGGCCACTCCTGATGGGGAATCAATTAGTCAGTGAGTACCTGTTGCATCCTCGGGCCATGTACTCATCTCCCAACAAAGATACTTAGAAAGGGCCTTTTGTAAATGACATTCCTGAAATACTCATTCACTCTGCTTCTACATTTCCCTGGAGAACACTGTCACCTGAGGAAATGATGTCTGTCTAACATGACTTCATCTTCCTAAATTTAAGGCAGTAAGAAATCACGATTAATCTGTACTGTGTATTGGAAGAGTCTTAAGAAAATTCTCGGCTTTCAAATATTGCTTTTAAATGCTATTCCTGGGTTTCCTTCGAGGAAATACTGAGACACCTGAGGGGCTTTGAAGAAACAAAGGGAGCACATTCCCAGCCACTTTAATTTTCAGAGGTTGTGCTATTTTATATGTTATATGAACATCCTATTGTAAAGCCTTCTTGTAAAAGTGTGATGCAAAAGAAGATTTGAAAACTCCTATTTTAAAAGAAGAAGCAATCTTCCGGTCTGAAGTTGTATTTGATTGCGATATCGACTAGTACTTGGTACATTCACTTTGTTAATAAAATCGAGACGCCATTATCCACATTCGTTCTGTGCCTCACAGAAGTGCTATCAGAGTTGATAGAAAGCCTTAGGACAGAACAACGGAGCTAGTCCATTATTGAAATGCACACATCTGAATGCCCAAAAGAATCCTTGTCATTTTTTCCAAGCGATTGGCTCAGAGGTTGTTTCCTCATCCCCAAACATTTATTGATGCCTTCTAGCTACAAGGTACTTTCAAACACGTGACTTCTTCAACCTTCACAGCAAATCCTAATGAGGGACATGCAATGATTTCTGTTTACCAATGAGGAAACTGATGTTAAAAAGAAGTTCTTTTTTTTCTTTTTTTCTTTCTTTTTGGCAGTTGTCAGAAGAGCCAACTTTTGAATCAGGTTTTATTGACCTCAATGTCCTTGAAATTTACCTTTATTCTGCATGGTATTTTTGAGTGTTCCCAGTGGGCTGGCACAGGACAAATCATTTACAAAGACAATCTCATGTCATCTCACAACAGCCAAGCTATCAGTAATATTTATTATGCTCCATTTTACAGAAGAAGCTTAGGGATACTTCTAGGATCACCCATCCAGAAAAAATAAAAATAAAACCCTGAAAAAGACCTGGGAGAACTAGGATTTGAAATCTACTCCCAGACACTGCTATTAGCAATTATGTTATTATTTATGTCAACGTTGCTCTTATTTTCCAGTTCAACACAGGCAGTTGCCGACCATCCATTTCTTGGAATGGCCTTCCCATGGGCTCTCCTACATGAATCTACCATTGAAATAAATTTCTATTTTTTCTAATGTTTAAGTACTAGGAGACGTTGGCAGATATTGAAAGCTTAGTGTGAATTAGATTCTCTCCAATGCATTTGGTTGCCCATAGAACATTGAAAGAAAGGAGAAGAGAGATAGGTAAGCTCTGATCACTTGAAGTGTGGAGAACTGTGCACATCGTCAATAATGATGACGGCTGGCCACTCTCAGAAGGGGAGGACAATGCGTTTGAATGGGAAAGGTAGCACACCAAGGGGAGTTTTCCCTGGGACACCTTTAGCCATGGGCCAATCCTGGTACTTTTGAAAGCGGACACTTCATATATTTCCATCCTGCTGCTGCTCTCATCTCTTTCCAACTGTGTAAGAGAATAGTGAAAGGGGATGGAACCTTGCAGAATATGTCCCCCATATGAACAGTGGCTAGGTTTTATTTATGGCCTGGGGGAGACTTCCTTTCTCCTCTGATTGGCAGAAGCAGAGAGGAAGGAAGGACAAATCACAATGACTTCCTCCTTCCAGTCCATCTTCTAGCTGGCTTCTGCACACACACCACACACACACATACACATGCACAAACACACACACTGCCTATTGATTTCAAAGGAAGGTAATAGTACTGAATAGCATTAGAAAAGGAATGAAATGAAATTCTAACCCTGGTAATGCAAGATACATTGCACTTCTCTTCCTTTTAGAGTATAGTTTCCACCTGAGACAGTTTTGCAGGAATCCCCAGAGTATACAGTAGGCTAGGAAATGGAGATAACAGTAGATAAAGGTACCACAGAAAATATTAAAGGGAAAAGTGATCTCAGGGAAGACTTTGTGAAACAGCACAAACTGTAAACTGAGGAAGATAAAGCCTTCAGTTTGTCAGTTTGTCAGGGACCTTATCCCCCTCCATCAAACTATGTTCTTAAAGATATTCAGCTAAATCATAAAGTATAAGGACCAAGATTGGCAATAAATACAGGCTTACATATGGTTGTGTGAACTTTCAAAGATACAGTGATCTTGCAACAAAATAAGTTTATTTCCCCAACTCTGACATTCAGTTACATCAGGTTACTTTATGTAATTTGTTTTATGTCCATGACCTGTTAAGAAGAACAAGATGGATCATCTCTCCATGTTCTTCACTATGACATGAGTCTGAGTCTAATATAGTTAAATATCGTTGTATGTCCTGGGACTTTAACTCAGGGCCTGGGTACTGTCCACCTTTTTTGATCAAGGATTGTGCTTTACCATTTCCATAGCTCCACATCTGGCTTTTTGGTAATTAATTGGAGATAAGAGTCTCTGACTTCCTTGCCCGGTCTGGCTTCAAACCATGGCCCTCAGATCTCAGCCTCTTGAGTAACTAGGATTACAGATGTAAGCCACAGATACTCAGCTTCTGGAATGGATTTTAGGCCAGGCTGTGTCACTTGGCCAAGAAAAGAAACCTCTGGGGATTAAAAGGTCTTCAGGTGGTTAATTTCCTGTGAGGCTTGAAGAAACACACAAAGGGGATAGTGAGGCCGGAGATAAAAAAGTAATATGAGTTATTTTCTAAGCAAAAGGACTCAATCCCTCCTGTAAAAAGGCAACATATGGGATATCATTTCAATTCAGAAGAGATTTGGGGGCAGTAAAATGTAAGTAGGGAAGACCTTTATCAATCTTTTCTCAACCACTATAACAAATATCTGAAAGAGTGAGTTTATTTATTTTATTTAGTTTTAGTTTTTGCCAGTCACAATCTTGAGTTCAGAGCCTGAGCACTGTCCTTGGGTTTTCTCAAGGTTAGAGCTCTACCACTTGAACCACAGCAGCACTTCCAGCTTTTTCTATGGATGTGGTACCAAGGAATCAAACCCAGGTCTTTGTGCATGCAAGGCAAGCACTCTACCACTAGGCCAAACTCCCTGCCCCTGAAAGAGTGAATTTATACAGGCAAGGGATACTTTGGTTCAGCATTTTGGAGATTCCCACTGTTGATTGGTTGGCACTGTTGATTTAGATCTATGTTGAGTACATTTCAAGAGAAAATGCCAGAGTGAAAACACTTGCTTCATAGCTTGGATTAAAAGGGGGGGGAGAGGGGGGAGGAAGAGAGAGAGAGAGAGAGGGAGAGAGAGAGAAGGGAGGGAGAGAGAGAGGGGAGGGAGGAAGGGAGGGAGAGAGATGGGGAGGGAGGAAGGGAGGGAGAGAGAGGGGGAGGGAGGGAGGGAGGGAGGGAGGGAGAGGGAGAGAGAGACAGAGAGAGAGAGAGAGAGAGAGAGAGAGAGAGAGAGAGAGAGAGAGAGAGAGAGAGAGAGAGAGAGAGAGAGAGAGAGAGAGCACTGTCTCCTTCAGGGTCATAGTCCCACTGACCTAAATGTTCCCTGCTAGGCCCTGCCTCTCAATACCTTCCAATAACCTCACTCTGTAGACTAAGCCTTTGATTACTGATATTTACACAGATGAATGATCGAAACACTACTGTTGACTGCAATAATCTATTTTTTTTCAACTTCTCTTAGGCAATTTTAGGAGGACATCATTTTGAAAGAAGGACCTGGGTCAAGAAACCCTTTACATCATGAAGTAATTATAAAAGGGAGTGATTCCAGGTAGCAGTCCTCAAACTTGTTCCAAGTGTAATAGTTTGAATTTGAAAGCTCATGGGTAAAAAAGACTTTCAAGAGTAGTGGTATTGCCAGGCACAGTGGCTCACGACTGTAATCCTATCTACTCAGGAGGCTGAGATCTGAGGATCAAGGTTCAAAGCCAGACTGAGCACAAAAGGACCTGAGACTCTTATCTCCAATTAATCACTAGAAAATGGGAAGTGGGGCTTGGCTCAAGAGGTAGGATGGTAGCTTTGAGCTGAAGAGCTCGGAGACAACACACAGGCCCAGGGATAGGGTGGTAGCCTTGAGCTAAGGAGCTCAAGGCTGAATTCAAGCCCCATGACCCACCCCCCCAAAAAAATAAAAGAGAGAGAGTGAGAGAGATATTACATAAGGGAACCATTCAACATTCAACATGGGGCATGTTGTGAGTTCTTTAGGTAATGGGAGAATTATGAAGTCCTGATGTCTAATGTTTTCTCTATGTTTCCTAAGTCATGAGATAAGTAGATTTTCATTTCCATGTACCTCTGATATGATATACTGTGCTGCCACAGGCCTGAATAATGGTGAGAAGAAAATTTAAAAAAAAAATTCTCTTGATCGGTAGCTTCTTGCAGGATTTTGCACTGGGAGGGGCACTGACACTCCCAGAAAATTATCTTTAACAGTTGTTTTCAAGGATTTTTGGCCTATCAGGTAGATGCAGGATAGAAGTGGGGTGGTACCCACTTCTCAGCTCCATTTAAGGTTCTTAATAGGCGTTCTCTCCATTATTTCTCAAGGATACAGATAAGTGAAAAGCAGATAGACCGAGGTGATAGTCAGGGAATGAGAACACAGCCAGCATGCTGACTGTGTGGGGAACCCACTCCGTATTCCACCTATATCCAGGCAGCCCACCCCCCACTCTTTCATCAACACCAGAGTCAGATATCTTGAGACATTGAAGTTTTCATCTCCTCTTGATTGGGCTCTACTGCAGCTTGAAAAGCCTCTGACTGAAATTGAGAATCGTCTCACACCTTAATAGCCTCATTTCTCGGGCAACGTGGGCTTTTTTTCCACTGCCAGCATCTTGGTGGGATGTCAGAGCTCCTTGCTCCGTTGTCTGGCATGCATTTCTATTGAAGGAGCCATCACTGCCGAGCTATTCATTGAGCCACAATCATCCAAAAGGAAGGAGAGAAATATTCAACACAAATACTAGTGACAGTTGAAATTTGTCACACCCAAGATTAAAAAGCACAGCTAGGTGAAAGAAGGCAGAGGGGGAAAGGAAGCGGGAATAGTTATGTGGTACCAGCAGACTGAATGAGGGCCAGGATACATGTGGCGACACTTCAGGACTGCTTCTTATCAATGTGGAGAACAATGCATATAAATATGGCATGCCTCCAGTGTAAAAGTCTTCAGTGCTTCTATGTGTCAAAGGAAGCTTGATTCTGGGAAGGGAGCTTTAGCACAGATCTATCATATCTCCTAGGTTGGGGTACCTTGAGTTTGTCTGCCAGTGTGGCCTCCTTTTGAAATCCCAGGGCCCCAATTATCATTTCTGGAAAAGAGAGAGAGGCTGCTTGCCCTTCTCCTTGCATCTCTTTGCATACCACATAACACCTAAGTACATGGAACCCCCCCAAAAGCACAATGTTGGGGTGTTTGAGCACATTGCTATGGGTCTGTGTCATGTCTTGATTTTGGCTGCAAATAACAGCAATAGTCACAAGACACTACGTTGGAAATGAGCTCTAGAACTTGTGAGGGGGTAGGTGGAGGGAAAGTGGGAGAAAAACATGGCAAGGGTAACAATGTTTAAGAAGTAATGTACTCACTATCTTACCATATAATTGTAGCCCCTCTATATACCACCCTGTTATTAAAATAAGTTTTTGTAAAAAAAAGAAAAAAAATAAAAATAGGCCCAACCTCATGTCATTGTTATTTTAAAACCATTTGCTTATTCTGTGACACCCTACTAAGACAGAAAGCTGGAGTTGTGGAAGACATCGTTTGCTCCTTTTCATCTGTGCACTCATCCCCCGTGGCGCTGATTTTACCAAAATGCTGCCTTGGCACCAAGGCACATTTGTGACCTACTTCTTTAAAGACAAGGCCTGTGTTGTTTAATTAAATAGTACAGGATTCAGACCGCAGTGTTCTGTACTGCAGAGAAGGGGATGGAGATTCCCCTTTGTCTTCTCACACTATTCCTTTCCACAAATAAACCGCAAGAGAGAAAGACAGCCTCACTGAGTGTAGCATGGATGCCTCAGCCCTGATGCCAAAAGACAGTGGTGATGCCACTGCTATCCTAAATATTTTCTTTCCACAACAATTAGGGACATTCTTCTAGAACTGCTTCTCACTGAAACTGTGTGCTAGGTGTTTGTGTGGACTTGAGTGAGATCTGGCTCTACGCCCCACTCTATTGCCCTCCAGTAAGATATTCAGACGTCGGGAAGCATCTATTTTTGCCTTAATAATGTAGCCACAGGCTAGGACCTACCCAGCAGGCCCTTTGGTGTTTATGCAAATATATATAAATAATCAAGTTTAGTGCTTGAAGCCACTGCAATGTCACTTCATCCATCTTCCAGACCAAGGCAGAAGCTCTGTTTTTCTCCACACTTAAGTATATACTTTGAGTGTTGTGATTATGTGAGTCCATCATCCCTTTTTGCGTTCATTCTCCCCATTCTCCTTAACTCTACTTCCCTCAAACCCCCTCCCTCAGAGAAGACACATTTCAGCTTATTGGCATCCATATTTTTAACTGCAGGTTAATTGTTCAAAGAGGATATGCTATGGGAATCTACCTCTGTGCATAATATAATTTAGTTAGTTTGATCAATATCTACACACATAATTCCTCATATGTTTGTATTTTAAATCTGACTTCAACATGTGAGAAAAAAAAATAGCATGCACCCTTCGTCTTTATGATCTGAACTTACTTCACACAATGTAATTTTTCCCAGGTCCAGTTAATCTATTTCCCTGAAAATTGCATAGTATTATTTCCTGATCTATGAATAAAATTCAACAATACACATATGTATGTGAATATATATATGTATATATGCACATATATGTAGGGCATCTGGGATGTTTTCATAACTTGATTATGATGAATAATGCAATAATAAATGTGGTTGTTATGAGTCCCTTTATTGTATCTTGACTTACAGTTTTGTAGATAATTGCTCACGAGTGATGTGGTTGGATTGTAAGGCAGAATCACATATAAAGGCTAATGGAACAGGCCTAAAAGACCCAGAAATGAAAACATACACCTATAGATATCCAGTTTTGGGGGGGAGAAATACAATCTCTTCACCAAATGGGGTTGGAAAATCTGGACTTCTGTATGCAGAAGACTGAAACTAGATTTCTGTGTCTCATATTGCACTAATATAAATGCCTAAGATCTCAATTTGAGACCTGAAACTTTAAAACCACTATGGGAAAGTGAAGGAAAACACAAGAATGTATTGACCTAGGTAGGAGCTTTATTGAGTAAAATTCTAGGGGTCCAGCAAATAGGAGAGCATATTGACAAATAGGATCACACCAGGCTAAAAGGCTTTCCACAGCAAGGAATCCAGTTATTGAGCTAGAAACATAGTCTACAGAATAAGAGGTCTTTTTGAGCTCTGTGTCTGACAAGGATCTAATATACAAGGTGGTCTAAATAACAAAACACCAAGGATTCAGTAACACAATTAGCAAATAGACAAAGGAACTAGACATGTCTTAGAGGAAGTGCTAGAGACTAATAAACCCACGAAGAAATGCTCAACATCTCTGGCCCTAAAGGAAATGTAAATCGAAACAACATTGATATTCCATTTCATTCCAGTTAGACCTGCCATGATCGAGAATACAAATCACAACAAATGTGGATGAAGATGCCGGAGGGTGGGGGGTGGGAAAGAATCCTAATACAGTGTGATGGAAATGTAAACTAGTCCAACCAATATAGAAGACAATATTCAGATTTCATAAATTTGATAACACCTCTGCCACTATAAATGTTTGTAAAAATTTGGATTCTTGGGAACCAAGGCAATACTCTGTCTTCAATACCTATCCTACTATGGCTGGCAACATTTTTATTTTGATGGACAAATGAATGGATCTAAATGTCATCTTCATGAAACCCTTCTGGACAGATGCATTAGTTACTTCAGTATTAACCTAATTGAGCTGACTAGGGATCCTGTTTGCAACTAGTTCCCCCCCCCCCACAGAACCATTTTGTTCATGCTTTACAGTATACCTCCTGAAATGCAAGGGCTGATAGCACTTCCAGTGGGAGAATTTTATGGGATACAGTGAGATAATTTGATACAAGTGTGCAAGTGTACCGATCAAATCAGGAAAATTAGCATTTGTCACATTCCTACCTTCTAGGTCTTTGGAAAATGTATAAAACCAATTGATGGCTGTAAGCTCTAGCTATACTGTAGTATTTCAGAGGATGGGATATCACTCCTACCTCACTGGATTTTGCTATTCATTCTCCTTTTGTTCTTCTCCTTCTTCTATGAGCCCGACTCTTTTATCTTCCACACATTTGACTGACAAGTGGTGGTATTTGCTTTTCTCTGCCTGGCGTATTTCGCTTCACATAATGTCCTCCAGTGAGAATATTGCCTAGGCTTTCCAGGTCAGAGTTTCCCCTGGTGCCTCTGGCTTGACTCTGAGCTTTTTCTAAGTCCCATGCCTCAGCCCCTTGCAGTCCTTCCTTCTGACTAGCAGCAAAGTGATCAGCTCTTCTGCTGGAATGGAATAGGATATCTTTCAACTCTACCCTTCCCCTAATTTGCTCCCTCCCTCCTAAGTCCCAACTCTCTCCAGCTCTGCCCACCTGGAGGGTCCAATTGCAGCTGAGCCATCTTTTTCTTTAAGTCAGAAATGTGTGCCTTCTCTCACTTCTATAGCCTCTTCAGCTCAAGGTAGTACCTGGCAGGACTTCTAATCACAGGCAATTGATATTCTACTGAGCATCTTTGGAAAATAATCTGCAAACAAGAGGCTGTGGGCTATAAAAGTCTCTGTCTCTTTCTTTCCTCCCTCTTCTCCCACTCTCTTTTTAAAAGCACAGCTTACAGCTTAATAAAAATACAGCCTGAGTAAGAGCAGAAAACCTTAGCACTTCGCCCAACAATATTATCCTTTTAAGAGTTTTATTAATCGGTTTAAAGTTGTGCCGCATTTGGCTAAGAGGTGCAAGGTGCCTTCCCCTGCTGACAAGATTGTCCTTGCATATCAGGAGTTGGCACGATTGGCTCAATTAACAGAATGGCCAGGGAAAGAGGGTCAGCTTTGGAAAGCTCAAGATTCACACTGCGTGTATGATGAGTTGAACAGCAATTTGGCTCTTCCTGCTGCATGGGGCCTGAGTCTTCATGCGCATGCTCAGGCAGGCACACTGAATCTCCCTCCAGGAAAAAGCAGCATCAAGGTAGAATAAAGGAATTCCTGATTTGTTTTATCTCCTTGCCAGTAAGGAATCTGTAATACATCCTGCAAAGAAGACTGACCGGCGTGCAGGAGCAGGCAAATGCATCTGTCAATTTAGCAGCTTCATTTGAGCATAATCAGTGCAGCGCTGGAGGAGTCCCCTAAATGTTTAATTTCTTCCAGCTCTGTGAGCACTGTGATAGGTCTTATCAGGATTGTATTGACTTCACAAAATGAGAGCTGGTGTGGTGCGGCATTCTTGAAGGGAGAGATGTTAAAAGCACACACCAGGAACCCATTTAACAGGTTTCTAATAATATCATCTTGTATTGACATCACATTTTCATTCCTAACCACCCTGGATCCTGATGTGGACACACAGATTACTTACCATGCTCTGAAAGACAGTGTTTCTACCAGGGGGCTGATAAGAATACAGGTTGAACAAAGGTAGAACTTTTTCATTCTGTAGATTGATCAGCTCAAAGACTATGTTTCTTTGAAACCAGTGATTGTTAATCACTAGCTATACAGTATGACCTGGTTGCAGGGACCCTGGCTAATTCCAGCAAGGTATCCTGCGATTGGAGTGATCAGAACTCACAGGGCATACTTCTCACATCCTTCTCAGAGATGTTTCTAGCACAATTGCAAAACAAATGCTATGTAGGCTTCTTTTCCTCTCTACAAAGGGGGGGGGCAACATAGAAGCAAGAGCTTACTCACTCATTCATTCAACTAATAATCACTAAGTACTAACTAAAAGGTAAGCATTGCTCCTAAGACTGGACAGAAAATGAGATTCATAAGCAGGATGTTCAAACGAGCAGGGAAAGTGCTGGTGGTGAGATGTACACAGGGGTGGTGAGAGTTCAGAAGAAGAATGGCCCACTCTACTTATGTGAAAGTTTCTCCAAGGAGAAACTATACCTGGGCATGGACAGTGAGTAAATTCTTGCTAACAGCAGTTGCAATTAATGTCCCTGTAAGATGAAGGAACAGAAGAATGCTATCTAAGCCATTTGGGAAACTAATGATATCACAGAGGCTGGAGATAGCCGAGCAGAAGGCAATGGGAGTTGCTGGGACCTCGGCCTGGAGAGGTGGAAGTGCTGGTTTGCCAGAGGGGACAACACTGGGACCTGCCAGCACAAGCAGCATGCTTCAATCTAGCGCATACTCCCCAAGTTCGCTCTCAGGAAAGGAGGGACCAGAAGCAAGTGAGACCTGAGAGGTGATATGTAGTGCCAAGAGACACAACACTGTGATGACTACATAGGTGACAGTGTCCAGAGAAGGGGAGGGTGTTGTGTGGCCTGGAATATACTCTCTTGAGGGGACCTGAAGGAAATTGGTATTCTGGAAGAAAAGTGTGTGTGTGTGTGTGTGTATGTGTGTGTGTGTGTGTGTGTGTGTGTGTGTGTAGGTATAAGTGTGTGAGAGCTTGTAAGTATGTATCAATGTGTGTGGGAGATTATATGAGTATGTGTGGGTCAGTGTTTTCTGCAAGTGTGAGTCTGGTTGTGTGTATGTGTGCAAGTCATTAAAAAAGTAAAAACTGTGTGTACAAGCTCTTGACAGGAACCAATGCTGCAGAAGGACTCTCTCTCTCTCACACACACACACACACACACACACACACACACACACACACACACACACCATGAGGAAAGCCTTTTTTTATTAAGAAGGTAACTCATATGCAAAGTGTTCTGACTACAAAAGAAGTAAATAATAATAATTTTAAAAAAGAACAAGGAAAAGAGATTAAGGGGGCACAAAGAAACTCTTAAAAGTGTGGATATTGTTGGTACCTAGATAGCGTGAAATATCCAAACTTTCTATTATACATTAGCTTTGTACCATTTTTATATGTAAATAATACTACAAAAAGCTGGAAAAATTTAAAAATAACTAAAGGGAAAAAAAGTAAAAAAAAGACCTCAGCAAGGATGTTTTTGTGAGTTTTCTACTCTCACCACTCTCTCTCCTGCATGCAGACATGGGGAGAAGTAACCTTCAAGCTGAGAAGGAACCCACATACCAGAATTGATCATGCTGGCACCCCGATATCTCTAGCCTTTATAAATGTGAGCAGTATATTTTGGTTATTTGAAAATATAGAAAGTTAGGAAGGAGGAAGGGAGTGAGGGAAAAAAGAAAGAAAGAAAGAAAGGAAGGAAGGAAGGAAGGAAGGGAGGAAGGAAGGAAGGAAGGAAGGAAGGAAGGAAGGAAGGAAGGAAGGAAGGAGACACTTATACAGTGGCTTAGGAGGCTGAGGTTTGAAGACTGAGGTTCAAAATCAGCCTGAGCAGACAAATCTAGGAGATTCCTTATCTCCTATCAACTAGTAAAAGAGGGGCAAAAAAGGAAGATATGTAAGTGTGGCTCAAGTTGTAGAGCATCTGCTTTGAGCAAAATAGGCATGCAAGAGTGGGAAGCCCTAAGTTCAAGCTCCAGTACTGGCACCAGATAAATAAATAAATGAATAGATATAGATATTTAGATATTTAGATAGATAGATAGATAGATAGATAGATAGATAGATAGATAGATAGATAGCTGAGTATGGTCATATATGGTACATATCTGTAAGCACTCAGCAGGCTGAGGCAGGAGGAGGGGAACTTCCAAATCACCTGGCTACTCCCCAAATCTGTAAATAAATAAATAATCTTAGAGAGAGGTGCGATCTAGGAACCTAGTGGTCTAGGAGGAAAGAAAGAGGGTGAACACAAAACCAAAGGCAGGGTGGAGGGCAGGGAGAAACATCACCACCATCAATGACACACAAACCTGCAATTTGGTTAGCTGCCTCCCCTGGTGAAATGATCTTGACCCTGAGTTCTTATGAAAACTAAAGGTAGAGGTAAAGAACATACATTCACAACAGTAAGAGCCTCCCACAGAGTGACTGCTCGTGCTACGTAGGAAGTGATGGTGCCCTGAGAAAGGACGATCAGACCTTCTCAAAGCTTAGATGAGAAGCAAGACCACCTTGTCTGCGCTTAGCCAATGGGCTACATAGGTTGTTAGAGCAGCCAGGAAAGGAGATTTCCTGGAGGCTTGCTTTAGGGGCCCTTGGGAAGCCAGTTTAAGAAGCTCGCAGTTCATTAGGGTATGTGGACAGGAAAACAGACGGGGCAAAGGGGACCAAGACTTTTACTGTTTTTATCACATGGGGAACATAATAAATTAGTCTGTTACTTTTAATAGAGAAAGTGCCTAGTTATTTGAGCTTAATCCAAAAGGATTAAATTTTGTTTCTTAAAAATATTTGTCATTTTGCTCTTTTTTTTTTCCAGCCAAAGTATGCAGAGCTGGAGGGAGGATTGCCCCCGTTCCCACAGGGGTGAGGGTAGGTGTCTGTAGAGCAAAATAGAGAGGAAATACAAATCACAATCATCCCTCGGGAGAAGGAATCTTGCTCTGACCCACTCAGACTATCAATGAGCAGGTTGGGAGAGGGCAGAGTGTGGGGGGTGGAAATGATAAACACCCAGTGGGGAAGAAGCACTTAAGAGATGATGCCCAGTACAGATAGTGAAATAGGAAAGATTTTTTTTTTTAAATCTTCCTCAGAGAAGGACTGCAGGAACTTCCATTTAGACAGTGATGTCCTTGACAAATGATTTTCCCCCACTACCCAATAAATTACTTGGAGTTAAATTTAATATATTTTTTTTTCCTTCAGAAAAGAAATAATCATTAGCCTCAGAAGCAAAATTGGAGTTAAGGCTCCAGTGATATAATAATAATAATTTGTACTCATATGGATTCTTTCAAGCAAAGGTCTCGGAAGCTTTGCCAAACATTAATTAATTAAGCCTTGTGGGTCTCCCCAGGAGGCAGGTAGCTATTATCTCAGCTTAGCAGATGTGGAAACTGAGTCTTTGGGAGGTGAATGTGATTTGCCCAAGGTTACCCTGGGAATGAGAAATGGGACAGTGACTTAAATTAGGGAAACTGCCACCCATGGCCAGAAAATAGTTGCTTCCTCTATCTTCCTACCCCTCTGGGGGGCAGGGAGACTGGGTCTGCAGACAGTGTGCAGACTGGCATTAAGGGGTCTAATGCATTCTCAGGTCTAAGCGAATTCCAGTCCACTAAGCACGCTGAAGATGACAGGGAGGGGCTGGCTCCCCAAACGATCTATTTTCATTTGCTAGGTCCAGGCTGCCTGAGATTCAGCAAAGTGGCTGCTAAGATCTGGAAATGAGCAGGGAGTGGTTAGGGAAGATTCGATTATGGAATGTTCCAGAGAGAAAGCACGGGTGTTCCACTTTTCATGGGATTATTTATACCTAACCCTCTGTGCTGGGATTCCGCAGAGGCTAAAATCAAGCAACACAGAGGCATGAGGCGAGGATAGAGACAGGCAGAAGGGCCTTGGAAGAGGTTCTCCTGTGTGTCTCCTGATTTCATCCATCATGAGGTGCCATAGACTCTGGTTAGCCTCCCGGGAATTGGATGGGAAATGCTGTTTACCAAGAAGGCAATGAAATCAGGGCCTCTCCCCTCCAAGCCTGGTTTAGCAGCTGACAAATTCCGTGGGCAAATTTCCCCCACCCCTTTCCCTTCTCCCCCCACCCCAGCCACTTTCCATCTTGAGGGCTGCTGACATAGATTTTGATATTTCCTCGAGAGATTATACTTCACATAATGAATCTGATTCTTCCATTCGTTCTTCTCTTCCCATCACAACACTGCAGCATTGGAAGTTTATCTGCTGAAGACGAATCACCCAGAGACTCGGGGTGCACCCTTCTTTACACACCACCTCCCCCTCTGCAGATGAAAAATAGACTTTTCCCTCATCCATCATAAGTCAGCATGACAGAGCTGTCGTTCCTCAGGTCTGACCCACTGCATCTTCCTTCTCTCTGCCCTGCTTCAGTGCATGGCCAATTCTTGTGGGGGGGGGGGAGACAGAGGAGGGAAGTAAGGGAGGTGGGAAAGGAACCAGTCCTAACAGTGATAAGAGATTGAAATTGAAATTATAGTCAAAGGAGGTTAAAAAAGCATAATAATAACCAAAAAAAAACCAAATCAGAACATGCTAATAAAGGGGTGAAAACTGAATCTGGAAAAAGGACATGAGAGAATTGTTGCTTGATTTCTTGACTCAGCAGACTGAGTGTTTGACTAGGAGATGGTGAACATTCTAATAAATCCAGTCTTTCTCTTGACACATTATCATCCATCTTCAAGCTTCCCTAGAGGGCAAAGGGTAAATTCTATGTGCTCCATTCGGAGGGGGTGGAAAAAATGAGACAGAGAATCTGGAGAGTGTGTTTGCCTCTGTGTGTGTGTGGGGGGGGGTTGTAATGATAAGCCAAAGGAATTAGGTTTTCTGGGTAGAAGACAGGACACCACAAACAATGCTCATTCATGGAGGTTTCTGGATGATACAGTGAATAGAAGTCAGGTTTCCATGCACGGTTCCATCACCACACCTGCCAGACCCACAGTGGGTACTGAAAGGAGTGAAAATTGATTTGATTTAAGCATAGGAAACAAAAACAATCTATTTAAAATGCTGAAGGGACACCCCATAGAACTAGAAGTTGAAGAGAACTGATTTGGGGCCAAGGTAGATGAAGATCAGGGAAATGCACTTTGTTGCTTTAGCCTTTGTAGGGAAGGCGAGAAGACTCAGATAGGATTACAGACATGAGTCACCTGTGCCTAGCCTCTGTCTAGTTTTTTGTGGGTTAATATTTTTTGCAGGTAAAATGCAGACAAGCACCTGATGTTTTTCCTGATGCTGACTTTGAACCATGATCCTCAGAATTTAGCTTACGATGTAGCTAGGATTGCAAGCATGAGCCATCAGTGTCAGCTATTAAGGGAAGATTTTTGACTGGGGGCTCTATGATTTGGAGTACTAGGAATAAATCCAGAAGTCTCCAACTAGCAACAAAACCCATGACCAAAAAACTAGGGAATCGTCCCCATTTTTAAGAGGAGAAACGCCTTTTAGCATAGTTTCACCAAATCTTCCCTCAGACAGTGAGGAGATCCCTTCTGATAAGCGTTATGTAAATAAGTGAAGAATGTTCCAGAACTCCTGCCAACTATGAACTAGCTTCACAGCCTGGCAGCCAAGGATCAATTTCATTTAAAGGGTCGTGTTGTAGGGGACACTGCGGGGTGTGTGATTAAGTGAGTGGTCACAGCATTTGTTCTTGGTTTGGTCTGTACAGTGAATCCCTTCAGGGTTTATCAGCTCTCCTGTCACTCCCTTCCTTTCATGGAAAACATGAGCAGGGGCAGGCGGGACCTTTGCTTCCAAATGTTATGGGAAGATTTAATTAAGCACCATTTGAAATTTTTGAATGGAAATTGCCACATTATTCATGATTATTACCCATTTTCTTTAAACATAGGGCCAACTGCTAAGCTGTTAGGCACAAGCATGGAAATGACAAAAATATTCAAATATCCATTATCTGTGATTATGTTTGCCAAGCATCCTATCTAATCAAGGCAAGTCTGCCGGAACAGATGGGCCTTACATTGGGCCCTTCTAAGCCAAGAAACTTGGACATGTTGGGACCCAATGAGTCCAACTAGGAAATGTCGTTGCCATGAGGAGAACTTACTTCTACCCAAAGAAACCTTGTCTTTGAAGATTGTGTGGTTGTATCTACAGCCTGGCTGGGATTCTTTTTTTTTTTTTTTTTGCCAGTCCTGGGCTTGAGCACTGTCCTTGGACTTTCTCAAGGCTAGAGCTCTACCACTTTAGCCTCACCACCACTTCTGGCTTTTTTCTATGTATGTGGTACTAAGGAATCGAACCCAGGTCTTCGTGCATGCTAGGCAAGCACTCTACCACTAGGCCAAACTCCCAGCCCCCTGGCTGGGATTCCTATAGTGCAGTACAAGGAATATGAACCCTGATCTTTCTGAGACAAAGGCTCAGGAGAGCATTGCATATAGCCAAGTTTTGGGATGGGCAATCTTGGAAAGACTTGGCTTGGCTGCTTAGGGACACACAGGAAAGACAGCACCCACTTTAAGGAGAGGATTGCTCAAAGCTGGTATTGCAGGTGCTTTGACATAGAAAAAGTGCCTTCATTTCAACTTCATATTTATGAGTAGTTTACAGAAAGCTTTGGAGCCAAAGGAAACAAATTTGGTAAACACAGTAAGTAATAGATTCAACAAATACAGCTAAGGATAAAGGACTAATTTACATTTAATGAGACAGCGATTGTTTATTAAATAAGAAATGGTTGTGCTTATGAAGATGGCCCTAAAGGTTTTTCAGGAAGAATACATTAAGCTTTGAATATAGCTTTTTCATATTCAAAAGCTGTGACTAGAGGAATGGGGGATGGGAAAAGCTTGCAGAATGCATAAAGAATGTAGAAAGCTGATAACTTCTTCTGAAATTTAGGGCACTGGACAAAAAATGTAATGGAAAATAAATTCCACAAAAGGTTCTCTTCCATGGGTGTTATACTGCAGGCTGACCTCACAGTATTGATTTTTTTCAAAAATAGTATATGATTACTAGAGAATTGATGGCATGTTGGAACATATATTCTGGCCTTGACCTTGTATAATGGATTTTTGAATCAAAATTTCTTCAACTGTGTTTACAACTATGGGAATCTATGTTCATTGCAGCTGTCTTCTGTGTAATTTCTAAGTGAGGAAAAACTGGGGGTTTCCATGTAGAAAATGTCCCAGCCTGCCATAAAAGTCTACTCCCTTTTGCCAGCTGCAAAGACCAATCAACTCACTAGATTGCTTTGAAACTTTTACTCTCAGGACCTCCTCAAGGCAACACATGTGGTCCAGCAATTCTGGGGACAAATTATTATTTTTTAAGCCAGGCTTTCCTAAAGAATACCATGGGCAAAGTCATTATGGTTGCATTTATGGCACAGACAGTCATCAGCTAATTGTGACACAGAAATCTAGTGTTCATTAATACCTCTTTCTGTTTTAATAACTGAGATTGCATTTCCCAGACAACCTGGTACGTTCTGAGCAATGAGTTGAGGGACGACGTGATGTGGACACTTTCAGGTCAAGCTATAGAAGGGATAGATGTGTTGTTCTTTGGTCTCTTAATCTTCCCTTCTGCCTAGGTTTTGGGTTTGATGGTGAGGGTTAAAACAACCACTTTGGACACAGAATTGAAAAGTTGTGATAATAAATACCACTTCACCCTCCCTAATCTATATATAAACAGGCATGACAACAATTCTATCTTGATTGTGGTCTCATTGGGGATTTGGGGAGATCATAGTAGAGTGTCTTAGCCTATCCGTTGGTCTTTAAAATTAAGACATATATCTTATATATTTTACCTCCACTGTAAGCACAAAATTCTGAACAGTTGGGTGTGACTTGGTATATTGTATATATGTTTATTTATTTGAAATAGGGAAGAGAAGGGGAAAAGAAGATGATTAGGAGAGGGTTGGGGGAGGAAAACAGGGACAAAAATATGAGAAGGGGCATCAACGTGAGAGAAGTAATGCACCCACTACCTGATGAATGTTACTGTAACCCCTCTATACATTACCCCAACAATAATAAAGAAACAAGAGTTGGGGTGTGTATTTAACCAATTCCCATCATAGACCTTAAGACTATGTTTAGGAATTAAACAAAAGAAAGATGTCTATATCTAGTTATAGACATAGACAGATAACTCGATATAGAATGCATGTAGATATAGAATTTCAGAAATCTAGTTTTCCATCTTGGCATAGATGTATCAAGAAACACTGGGTTGAAACATCAGGAATAATTGACAAGCATTTCCTTCTTGTTTGTGGTGCCGGTAATAGAACACAGGGCCATGTAGGTACAATGAGGAAATCACTATATGAATAAGCTACACCCATCAAGATGACAGGGGTTTTGGTTGAAACAAACAAGGATATTATTTTCAATAGCCACAGATTTTACTAAGAGTATCAGAAGAACTATTTCAGGTTAGGCCTTAGGTTAGGCACATGGCTGAACCCATGCAAATATATTAAAGAAAAGCTAGGCAGTCACAGAAAATGCTGGTTTGGTGAAATAAGAACTGACTTTATTCTTTTTTCCCCTATTATATACCCTAGTATGCATCTCATAGTGATTCCTTTGATTATATTTTCAATTCGATCTTTAGTAAAGAAAATGGTCAAAGTCAACCCAGCATGATGGGAATAACTATAATACTATAACTCTGAGTGTCTGAATCAAGTGAATTCGAGGCCTATCTGGGCTACATAGTAAGACCTTTCCTCAATCCATGTCTTCCACAAAAAAGAAAAAGTTCAAACATCACAAAAAAAGTTGTAAAATCTTCTCACGTAGCTATCATCCAGTTTCAAAAACGATCAGGATTTGCTATATTTACTTATCAGTTTTTTTGATATTTTTTTTCTGAGATTACTGTGAATGAGACATACATAGACCAGTCTCACAGGAGAATACGTTTTTACCCTGACAGGTTTAAGTCCTGGATGGTGTAATAGGAGGTACCCTCAGAGAGGCTTGAAGGGGAAGACACCATCTCACTCCTACTCCTTGTAGCTACCTCTGTCCTTTTTATGTCATTATCTTGCAAATGCTTGCCTAACCCTTCCTTTCAATATTCTTCCAACACTCATCCTGTTGGGAGATGATATTGTAGAATCCCCAAGGGTTCTCTTTGGAATACTTGGAGTGTGTGTGTGTGTGTGTGTGTGTGTGTGTGTGCGCGTGCGCGCGTGTACGTATGTGCCAGGGTGATCCAGGAGTTTAAGTTAGGATCTTGAACACTTACGTGGCTTTTCTTTTTTGCCCATAGGTGGTGCTCTACCACTTGAGTCATGCTTCCAGTCCAGCCTTTTGCTGTTTATTTTAGAGATGAAATTTCTCAGACTTTCCTTCCTGCACTGGCTTTGAACCTCAGTTCCCATGATCTTAGCTTCCTGAACAGCTGACATTACAGTGTCACCTACCCATCTGAACGTAATTTACAATGGTTTTAATAGTAGGATGGGCATACACACCAAATGGGGAGGAAATGAGCATATATTCTAATTTAAGAACAAAATAGATCTGTGGATCTATGAAAAAAAGATGAAGCAACTGAGTATTTTGGAATAATCAAATCAGTAGCATATTTATATAAAATAAAAGCGAGAGCTAGTCCCACGATTCTTTAAACCAACAATAACCTGAATAATCAAACACTACTAAGAGTTATGGATACTTTCAGGGCCATGTGCCTTAAGCTAAACAAAGTGGGCATATCAGATGAAAAGATGGCCATAAAAGAGTCAGAGGACAGAAGACCATCGCTGGAGAGAGTCACAGGGACTCTGGTGGTTCTAGGCTGCAAACACAGGGACTACCTGAAAATAAGGTCTGTGAGCTTCAGCACAGATCAGATAGGCCACAGTGTCCCTATACTCAGGGTTATATATCTCAAGTGTCTACATTCCAAGTAGCATCTTTGTCATGTTGGTTTTCCTGTACATATTAGTATTGCAGAAAATATTCTAGGAAGAAGCAAGAAATACTCAGAAAGGAGCTCCCACATCGAAGTCTGAGACCCAACCCACAAGAGTACAATCCCTTTCATGCTTGAGCTCTGGGTTTTAGTTTGGGGTACAACATAGATGTTTTGAGCTTCCGTTTGTCCCAAGGTAATAGTTTCTCAAAAATTACTTGTGAGTTCTGGAAATATTAGCTTGAGCTACTTTCTGATAATGGCAGGTTTTCCTTATCACCAGTACTCAATAGAATACATCAATGCAGGGTAATCCAGAATGGGATACCCCCAATTCCATTAAGAATCCTTGATAAGTTTATCTCTCTCCTTTTCACTGGCCTTACTGTAGAATCTACAGATGGCAGCAATAGCATGACCCTTTACCACTCAGCTATTTGATACTCAATGGGTGATATGCTATCCTTTGGTGCTTTGTACTTGCTATATTCTAGTCTTAAACTGAAATTGCATATCAACTCACAGATGGAGGCTTCTGTTTCCCCCTGACCCTACACCTCCCTGTTAGCTCTATCTCAGTTCTCCAAGAAGAATCCAATTAGGTAAGGAACAAGCACATCACCAACATGGTATCCCATGCTCAGAGAGCTGATGGACTGAACCAAAACCCTGTGCCACTATTTCACATAGCAGAGCTGATAAAACACTACCCAGGTAATTTTAAAATGAGCCTACATTACAAACAAGACAAATCTCTTTCAAATTCTCTTTGATTTATGACAGGGCTATGTCCTGATAAATCTATCAGAAGTGGAAAATCTTGTTCAATTGAAAATATCATTAAGTTCAAAATGCACTTAATAAACCTAATCTATGTACATCCGAATATAGCCTTAAATATGCTCAGAACACATATATCAGCCTATATATAAGTCATCTAACACAAAGCTTATCTCATTATAGAGTGTTGAATATTTCATGCTGTTTAGTGAATCTTCCACTGAAAGTGAAAAACAGTGTAGTTGTATGGGTGCATTTTACCTCATCCTAAAAGCTGAAAAATTGCAAAGTTGAGCCACCATAAACAGAATCACCTGAATGGGTTTTAGAGCCTGACACGATAATTACATCACAACCACTGAAAGGAACCACCCCCCTTGCAATCTGTAAATGTGGACTCTTGTCTCTGCTTACAATGGAGGAGCTTCAAGTTCCACTTCTGTGAAGTCTCAAGGTGCATGGCCAATGTTCTCTGAATTTTATTCCGCTGAATATTGATCAATCCATCATTATATTCATTCATTGATAGATTTTCACCAGGATTTAGTGTCTGGAAAATACATCCAGCCTCTTCTGTTCACTCCTTTGAGCCAAGTGGCTCCATTCATGAAACAACGCCTTGTTCACAGAACCTATCCCATAGCCATATGCAACAATTCCAGTTACTCTCTTTGAGGCATAGCTTCCTCCTTCCTCCTTAAGGTAAGTGGCTTAGCTGGGGAGATTAACCTAAATATTTCCTCCACAACACTGCAATGAGCCGCTTCTGTCTGCCATGGAACACTGCTTCTATAAAAACATAGATTACAAATCATTTGGAATCTCCTGTTGCAGTCACACACATTTATACGCAAACATGCACACACTGAGACAGTCTCTATATTATCCTATTGTTAGTGTTCATCCCCGAAATAGTAAAGTAACAATAAATGACACTTGCAACATGGCTTTCTAAGACATACTTTTTTGCTTAACTATTAAGATTTTCCACGTGGTACTAGGGTACTACTTGTACAACCACACCCCTCCCCTCACCCCCCGCCAGTGTTTATGTGATTTGCTCAGGAATTCACTATGTAGAAGTGGCAGAATCAGGCTTTAAATTCATGTACCTTAGCTTAGCCATGGTTAAATATCATTTCCTATAAAAGTGTAATCTGAAGGTTTAAAATTTAATATTCTTCATGTACTCTGTATGGAATTGCTTATTTTTCTTATGTGTAGTGATTGACAATATTGTCCTCTTGGGGACATGAAGGCAGAAATTGATGGTAAGTTTCTAGTTTTAAGGGCTTTGTTCTTGACACAGCAAGTTATCTTGGGATTAGTTGAGAGGTGGACAGCAGAAACACTGGGTTTCTAATCTTGCCACTTGCGTTGGGTTCTTACCTATTCCCCAACTAGCATCTCTTTGAAATCAGTTTCCAGGATCTGCTCTCCATCCTGAGAAGTCTCAGACTACAAATTTCCATTCACAAAGCACTATGCTAGCTTTTTCTGATGAATTCAAGTGACATCCTTCCTCCTCTGTTCCCTTGGAGACTGTTGGCTTCCTCTGGGGGTGCAGACACAGGTCTGGGTGTCTCTAGTAAATAGAAAGGCATCAACTAACCCCCTCTGGGGCCTGATCCTGGGAGTTCCACATGTACTGTCACTCCTCTAGGCATTTTTTTTTTCTTTTCCATTAAGTCATTTCCAACCCTGGGGAAGAGTCACTATTAGAGAAAGTGTGTTTTCTTCCCCATGAGGTTGTCAGCCTCCTAGAGGACAATTCTGACAAAGAAAAGAAAAGGCAGGAGTCGGGGCCCTTTCCTGCCTGGGCAAGAGCTAAAAACATTCCTCTCCCCAGACAGCATCTGAAAATAGAAGGTTCCAATTGATCAGGGACCAACTGATAGAAGTGAAGAAAGAGAGAACAGAGCAGTCTGAGAACAGACTTTGCTTGGCTCACTCCTAATCTACCTGAACTTGGACATGGTACAACTGCAAGCACTGCAGGTGTGCAGCAATTTAGCTCCGATAGTTAATTTTCCTGTTCTACCGAATTAAATGGCTTGAATGTAGGATCCTTCTCATAACCATCATCAATAAATGACCCGAGAGCCACTCATGAGTTCCAAAGATAGTTCTTCTTTAATAGACTGTTACCAAATGCATTCTTTTAAACAAAAATATTTGCATTATCTTTAAGTAGTTGTACAAAGGAGTTGCTGGAAAACAAGATGAGGGGAGGGAGTAAGGGAGGGAAATGGGAACAAAACCATGAGAAGAGGTATCAATGTGTATGAAGTAATGCTCCTTCTATATGGCAAATATAACTGTAACCCCTCTATTAATTACAATAAAAAACAAAAAAAACACAAAAGCACAAAAAACATTAGCATCTTTCTCTATCAATGTCACACCTTTTAACAATTTCACCCCCCAACCCACCCATTCTCTCAATTTCTTTAACTTTTTAAGGATATGAATTAAATATTTTTAACCATTTAACAATAGTTTATGTATATAATACATCTTGGTCTGCATCTCATCATTTTCACTTCCCCCCTTTGATTCACCTCATCTTATTTTTCTTAATTTTGTGGTACATACAATGAATTCTCTATTCTTCCCATTTTCTTTTACCTACCCCTCTCCCTTTGGCCCCATTTCCTCTCTTCCAAGTTTTCTGGTACTACTTGTTTTGTTGGGCTTTGACTTCGTTTTTCCTAATAGTTATACTGTTTGAGTTCTCTAGGCATTCTATGAAACTTCAGCCATCCATACTGCTTAATGAAATTTTACTCAGACTTATACTGGCTTCTGCCTCAGAGTCAACCACAAGGACACTAGACAGAATGGAACAAGGTATAAACTGGCTTTGACCATAGATTGGGAACATTTTTTGCACTTACGCACTATTGATGACATGTATGAAATTAATTATGTTGAACATATATTGTTATTTTAGAAGAGGTATGGATTCTTTTTTTTTGCTTCTTTTCCCATCGGTGTAAGGCTTGAACTCAGGGCCTGGACACTGTACCTAAGCCTCGTTGTGCTCACATCTAGTTTTCTACCACTTGAGCCACAGCACCACTTCTAGTTTGTGGCTTTTTAATTGGAGATAAGAGTCTCACCAGGACTTTTCTGCCCAGGCTAGCTTCAAACCGCTATCCTCAGATCTCAGACTCTTGAGTAACTAGGATTACAAATGATGCCTATTTGATGTGTGGGTTGTTTTTGTTTTTGTTTTTGTTTTTGTTTTAGCGAAACTGATGTTGTCATTCTTTCGTATTAGTCTGCATGGGTGCATGCGTAGATGTATGTGATGCTGTGTGTACATTTGTGTCGTGCATGTGTGTTTGTATCTGAAAATGTTCTAAATAACCTTTAAGTACTATAGAAGGATATTTGTAAGAACACTTGTTTATAAATTAGTACATCCCAAAAGATCTTGATATTTCTTGAGAAAAATCTTATGTAACTAAATGTTGATTTGAATCAACAATTAATATGTCTCAAAATAAGACAAATTTACCTTTCAACTACAACAGGTTTATCAATTAAGTTACCCATGATTTACTCATCCATTCAATTATATATATTGAGAGCATATTTTATTCCACACATTGCCCTAAGACTGTGGACATAGGTATGACAAAGTCATAAAAGGGATTGTATGAATATAAAAACACAAGTATGCCAATATGATGACCCAAGAGCCTGCTAAATGAGAAAATCTCAATAAATACAGCCTGCTAAAAACATAAAAAGCAGAGCTAATGAAGTAGAGGTCTTAAAACTATGATGTTACTTGGTAATAGTTTGATTTGAGGAGAGTACCCTGGGAAGAGAGAGGCAAATATAGTTATTTGGATAGGGAATAGAACTTATAGCATAACACTGGAAGTGAGTGAATGATACAGGCTAGAAACTCAGTCATGTTAAGGTTTTGGTAGTAGGTATGAAGAGTGGACATACATCTCCTCCATGGGAGGAGAAATCAATTAAGATAAGGAGTTTATTGGACACAGACTGGGTAGGAGAAAGAGTATGCAACTTGAGTTCTGTAATTACAGATGCCATTTGTAAAAGTAGAAAATGAAAGAAAGGAGTTTTGAGTGGCAGAAATGTGACAATGCTCAGACTCTAAGGTATCTGTATGTCCCCAGGTGAAATCTAGCACTCAGGAAAATAGAATCAGTCTGTGTTCACATTTATGTTATATAACTCTGTCTAGATCCACGTAGAATATACAATATATAAGAAGGGAATGAAAATTAAGAGAGTAGCTTGATAAATTATTACAAATGGAGGACCTGCTTAACCACCATCCAGAAAAAGGAACACTGGCAGCACCCTAGAGCCTTATGCCTTCTTCATCACAAACTGCCCTTCTTCACTAAAGGTAATTGTGAGATCAGTCAAGCACACTTTTGAATGTGTGGATCCAGAGATAATTAGAGGTCCCGTGAGCTTAGACTAAATAAATGCTTAATCCCCTGATGGACGCATAATGGATCAACATTATTGGCATGTGGTAAAAGGTAGGAAATGGAATGTAACTGGAGAACGTGGGTCATTGGTCCTTGAAGGATATATTTTTCCCTGCCCCCTTTCTGTATTTCCTTTCTCTGCTTCCTGGCTGTCAGGATGTGAGCTGCTCTGCTCTGCCACATCCTTCCAGGCATGATGTACCGACACCTTTGAAAACATAGACAAATAAATCGTTTCCCCTTTAGCTTGTTTTTGGTTAGGTATATTTGTCATAGCAAAAATAGCTAATATCTAACCTATGTCCCGAATTTTACCATGCCCATTTCTTTTTGATTGTTTCACATTGTTTTCAAGGTATGCACTTTGTTCTCTGGTATGCATTTCTAAATCTGTATTAAATTTTATCTGACCTGGAATGTTTACATCTGGCTACTTTCCCTTATGTAGGTCATCTTTTCTCCATGTACATGGATTTGACCAGTTTTCAATGCTGTCTGACATGCTATTGAATGAATATATTGTAAAACAGGTCTTCATTCTACTGTGATGGGCTCATTGCATGCTTTCAATTACAAGGCTATTTCAAGGAACAGACTAGCCCACTGATTTATATATATATATGTATATTACATATATATGTGTATGTGTGTATATACATACATATATACATTTTAAAAATTTAAAAATCAAAATATTTTCCAAAGAGACAACATCAATTTACATTTCCTCTAGCTGTATGAGAGACCTACCACAATTCCACAACCTTCATTTCTTCTTTTTTCCACGGTTTCCACTTTTCTTCCTCTCTTTCCCTCCTCTACTTTCCTTCATGTCTCCCTTCTTTCCATCTTTCCTATCCTCTTTTTTCATTGTGGTTTTGTATGTTTTAGCAGATCATTGTCTTCATTTGCTTGTCTCTAATCCTAACAATGCTTAACTAGTTTTGGGGGTCCTTTATTACACAATTCTCATGTTAAGTTCCTTATATTTAGTGTCTGTCTACTAGATTGTCAAATCATATTTGCGTAGAAATCTTCACTTTCCTTACACAATTAGTACACAACTGATAGCCAAAGAAGCTAGCTCTCTACCTTGTCACATCTGGACATGGTGGCCCTGATGTGGAAGAGATTGAATTCAAAAATGAATATGTTTTCTGTATCTCTACCTGACTTGCATTGGCTCCCTGCCTTCTTCTTTATCTGAGGCGTAGAGTTTGTTGTTTTGGCCATACCTTCTGATTTGTAATTCTCTCTCCTCTCCCATTGTTTGGGGTGTGTTTGTTTGTTTTGCTTTTTGAGGATATCTGCCAGGCCTCTCAAGGGCAAAAGAGAGAGGGGAAAAAATGATGGAAAAAAGCAATTTACCTACAGAGTCGGCTCCTTGACAGATGATTCTTGTCCTTCTCTAAGGATGCTACTAGACAATGTAAAAGAAGCATGGTAGAAGAACAGCTTCATGGTTGCATGCGTTTGACATGGTTTTAACAAAGTCAAATTGACTACTTAGCTACAGGGCCTTTGCATACATCAACAATGAAATTTCCAACAGGGAAATAACAACAGATGCCATGTTCTCAAACTTCTTTGATCATTGCAATAATGAGATCTTGAAGAATCTCTCCCAATATTTCCACACAAGATGAATTTCTTGGTAATCAAAGTTAATTGTTTTTGTTTGTTTGTGCACTTCTGGCAGGCTCTTACATGGTTACCCCAGAAATCTTTCTTCTAGGAGCTATGACCTTCTTTCTAAAGCTATAGCTATTTTTTTCTAGGGGTCTTCTTGGATCCTTCTCATCCTTTGGTCCATATGAAATGTTAAGAATTAGCTTGTGTTTGTGGTTAAAAGTAATCCACAACCAATAGTCTGGGCCTGGATTCAGTAGTGCCACTGTTAGTTACAGGATGCTCATGAGTTACTTCACATTCTAGGTCTCAGCTTTCATACCTAGAAAAGAGGTGGAGTAGTGTCTTTTAATAGGGTTTATTTGCAGGGTCATATGGGGAGTTAATGAACACTTTATAATGTGTGTATAGCAGTTTGTCTCATAGTAACTCACTTTATCTAGTATCATTGTAATTATTATTATTTCTGTGTTATTACTGCTGTTTTTGTGAATATGAATGGGATCTTTGGGATCCAGCAATTCCAAGCCCCAGGAACAATGCAACATGAGTCTACTCTGCAGTGTATGAAATGCAAGTCATCACAGTTTATAATTACATAGATGCACATGTGCTTAGGGAAAAGATGTCACCTTAACTATGGGTTGTCATTTGCAAGATGAGTCCTTATTGTTATTATGTGAATGTTAATCATATCTGGAGATGAATTTAATTTCCTTATGTGATTTTTTTTCTGTATTTTCCTTAATGAAGTTCTCTCTTCACCTCCCCACTCTCTATTTTGTAGGATTCATATATATGCTTTCAATGACTTCCAATAAAATGAATATCTTTACCTAAAAACTCGTTCTCAGTGTCCAAGGCCCATGAACATTTGGAGCATAAGTTCTTGGTCCCAGCAAGCACAGCCTTCGTGATTGGGGATAGATGATTTCACTTTCTCAGAGAGCAAACTTTTATTCCATTTGTTTTCCTGAAAGCTCAAAGATGGAATCACTACTCCATGGGCTCACTGTGGAAATATATATATATATATATATATATATATATGAAAAATTTAGTCTAGCCCTTGGCATATGACAGGCAGTTGATAACTCTGGCTCTTTTTCTTCTTCTGGCTAAAGCAGTTTAGAAATCCCTTGGGTTAAGGTTCCTCTTCACAGGGTGTGAGCCCAGAGGTACATTTCCTGACTCAACAGATCACAGCATACTGAGCAGTTCACAGAAAGCACCATCATAGGTAAATACAGGAATTCTTCCTAATCAAAGGTCCCAGTCTCTAGGCCTCAATTCTTTGGTGCTAGTATCTGAAATGAGATCTGAGAATATTCCACAAAGCGCTAAGGTTTTCTTCTCTAGCCTGCCTCTGAACTGTTACTGCACTTTCTTGATATCACTTCCTGACTCTCAGAAGAATGGTAAATGGTAGAGTTAAGGAGCTTTGCTTCTGTTGGTTTATTATTTGTGTGTGGTGGGGGGGGGTGAGGGCATTCATGGGGCTTGAAATTGGCCTGGGTCCTGTCCCTGAGCTCAAGGCTACTACCCTACTTCTCTGAACTCTTCAGCTCAAGGCTACTGCCCTACCTTCAAGCCAAGCCCCACTTCCCACTTTCTAGAGGTTAATTGGAGATAAGAATGTCAGGTTCTTTTGTGCCCAGGCTGGCTTTGAACCTTGATCCTCAGATCTCAACCTCCAGAGCAGCTAGGATTGCAGGCCTGAGCCACTGTGCCTAGCTATCTGTTGGTTAATTCTTTAAATCATAGCACATGCCATAATACCACAGATAAAGATACAGACTGCATTCAGAAACTCTCAATTTTAAGGGCAATTTCAACATTGGCTAGATTATTGTAGCTATCTTACTTTCTTTTTGCTTAATTTAACTAAGGGTGATGTGCAGAGGAGGTAAAGTTACATAAGTAAGGTAATGAGTACATTTCTTTTTTGTACATTTTCTATCACCTTCCCCCCCTGACCCCGGACTCCTCTTCCCCCCAAGTTGAAAAGTTCATTTTCAACCTAGTGTCATGTGAGTATCCCTGCTGCATTGGTTCATCCTTTGTCCATCTTTGTACCATTTTGTTATTCCATTTCCATTCCCCAAATTGGATAAACATATATACAAGACTCACGGTAACAAAATTAAAAACAGTGATAACAGGGATAAACCAAAGGGGGGGGGGAAATGAATAGAAAAGAAATAACTTCACAAAGTACATTAAAAAACAAAACCAAGTCCTCTTTGCTTATAGACATATACTATTATAAAGGAGGGAAACCATGGAGTCCATGTTTTTTTGAGTCTGACTTACTTAGCTTAATATGTTCTTTTTTTCCAAGTCCTTCCATTTTCTTACAAATGGAGTGATGTCATTCTTTCTGATAGAAGCATAGGATTCGATTGTTTGTATATATGTGTGATTCTATTGTTTGTATATATGTGTGTGTGTGTATATATATATATATATATATATATATATATACACATTTTCTTGACCCATTCATCTACTGAGGAGCATCTAGTTTGGTTCTGAATATTAGCTGTGATAAATAATGCTGCAATTAACATGGTGACTTTAGTGTGGCCTTGTTTGTAATTATTTGGGTAAGTGCCCAGGAATAGGATTGCTGGATTATAGGGAAGGTCTATGTTCCATCTTTTGTGGAACCTCCATACTACTTCTCAGAGCAACTGAATTAGTTTACATTTTCACCAAAAGTGTACTTAGCTTTCTTACTATCTTTGGAATTGATGGCCCAAATTCCTAAAGATTTGGTAACTAGCTTTAAATATTCCTTTCATAGTAAAACTTTGCTATGGGCTTGTTTTATCATTTGATGTATGTTCTAATTGCTGGATTTAGATATGTTATGAAGCCTTAAGGCAATGAGTGTATTTGATATAGACATATAGATATATATCATATAAATAAAGCAACATCTGTCATCCTCAAATCTTCCATCTCCCCTCCCCCAAGCAATATTTTTGGATCAGGTTAAAAAGTTCAGAAGGGAAAGCCAACCTTGCTTAGACCTATTCCAGGGGGAATCAGCAAACTTTTGTATCTCATGAAGTCTTGTTAGCATCACATTTAGCCTAAATGTTATCATAATTATTATAACTGAACATTTACATAGCACTGAGTCTCGGGGGAGGAAAAAAATGTACTATGAATATAAAATAAGATGATCAAGGATGACTCCTCCTTTCTAGTGAGATAGAGTATCTGCTTTTTTATTCTTTTCTGCTATCTCCTGGCTCATTCCTTGAGGCAACATCGGGATGTACTGCCCAAGGGTTGTTTTCCTCCTCCGGTGGGCTGGACTTATAATGATGTTTGAGGCAAACATGTTTGTGGCCTTGGGGATAAGGAAAGTCATTAAGATTTATTACTACTTAGTAAAGTCTAAGTCCTGAGTTATTTGCTTTACATATCTAATTAACAATTGGTAATATTTCCAGAGAAGTATTATTTATTCTTATTTTACATCATGGAAAAAGAAGTACATTTAAATTAGGAACTTGTTCAAGGTCACCTCAATGAGTGTGTGTATGACAGATGTTGACTTAAGCTTTTCTGTTTCTTTCTAAGGATCTACCTCTTCTTATAGGGCTTGAACCCAGGCGTGGGGACTGTCTCTTAGCCTTTTCATTCAAGGCTGATGGTCTACTACTTGAGGCACATACAGCTCCATTTTGGACTTTTTGATTGTTGGGAAGAAGAGTCTTACAGACTTTCCTTCCTAGGCTGACTTCCAGCCACGATTCCCAGGTTTCAGCTTCCTATGCAGCTAGGATTAAGGGTGTGAGCCATTGGCACCTGCTTTCTAGTTTTTCTTAGAGTGATTAGAAACAGGTTTGTGATCTCACTCAAGAGCTCCTAGGTGCGAGGCTAATCAGCTAGATTTAGATATGAGTTTCAGAGATGCCAAAGACCTACAAACCCAAGATCCTCTTTAAAGATTTCCAAGAAGAGAAATGAGTTTGATGAGCAGAATCCAAGAACAAGCAGTCTGTAATATGACATAGGTGACTGCAAGGTCAGACGCTGTTATGAGGCCTCTTGGAGGTGAAGGATGAGAGGAATGCTGGGAGCCGGAATATTTGGGGAAGACTTCTTTGAGGAGAGAGCAGGAAGCAAGCCTCACAGAACAGAAGCACAGAAACAGGAGACATGTAGAAGGGAAGAGCATCTATCAAGGCTTAGAGGATGAGGGCACGGGAAAGGTAGAGGACAGAGAAGGGGCTTTTCCCTAGCCCTAACCTGGGACACTCAAAACCTTGGTGATTGGGTTTAGAAGGAAATGAGTGGAAGTGCATAAGAATCAATGGAAAGAGAAAGGATTATGGAAGGCTTTCTGTTCTACTCATATATTCTAGGATGAAGTATTATACACTGCCTCCCAGGTCACTGGGCACTTTGCAGAGGCATGGATGGATGGATGGATGGATGAATGGATGGATGGATGGATGGATGGATGGCTTATATGCAATGGGTCAAATTTAGATTTGGTCTCCAATTCCTTGGTGTGATCAAAAGAAGGAAAAGAATGAGAACAATGAGATAGAAAATAAAATAGCAGAATAAAAACACTGTAGGAAAGATTAATAAGCTCAAAAATAAGAAGACATGTACTTAATGTAATGACTGTTGTACTTAATACATATGGATCCTGCAGTGGTCTAGGCAATGGCATGAGCTGCTGGGTCTCTCTTGCTTCCTATGCAACAGCCATGCTGGATGGATCAGCTGGGACGGAGAGAAGCTGGACAGTAGCCACGGTCTTCAGCTTGCACCAGTGCAGGGAGGTGATGATCCTAACTGCAACTCCCCCCATCACCTCATTTTAAAGTCATACTGTGCACTAGGTGCTGGTGGCCACATCTTTCACCCTGGCTACTCGGGAGGCTGAGATCTGAAGTCTGTAGTTCAAAGCCAACCAACTTGGGCAAGAAAGTCTGTGAGACTCTTAACTCCATTTAAGCACACACACACACACACACACACACACACACACACACACACACACAAGCCAGAAGTGGAGCTGTGGCTAAAGTTTTACAAACATTAGCTTTGAGCAAAATAGCTGAGGAATAGTGCCAAGGCCCTGAGTTCAAGTCCCAGGAATAGCAAACAGCAACAGCAATAGTCAAACCATAATGTGGTTCTATGTGGATTTTCAGCTTTAACAGAAATCCTTGTTCTATAGAATAGGAAAAGGAAGGAAGATAGGTTGAATGAGTAGGATAAATGACAGTGATGAAGAACAATATAGAGATTCTTGCCTGCCACCTTATTTCTATGGAGAGTCAGAGATAAAAAAATAAAATCAAAGCAAGTAAGAAATGATAAACTGCTTGGTTTACTCTGTTATAGAAAAACATGCCTTGTTTCAGAGCGAGAGGACAGGAGACAGGGCTTCTGTGATGTGAATTCCTCACACCATTGTCCTACTGAAAACCCTTCTGGCCTCTCTACTTTCAAAAAGCAAAGTACTAATCCAGTAACATAACACATGAAGCTTTGCATCATTACCATTTCTTTTAAATAAAAGTAAAGCATGATCTTGATATAAAAATTCAAATACAACAGCAGGATATGAAATAAAAAGTAAATGTTCCCCTTCCTGCACTCTAAGCTAACTACCCATATGTAAAACTGTGTGCCATTTTCACTACTTGCCAGGCTTCTGATGATCCAATTTAGCAGCCATTCCCTACTTCATTATCTCATTGCTGCTTTCCAGGTTAGCTTATTTTCAGTTTTCACATTTTTCTGGGTCATTTCATGCCACCATGCTTTTTCACTCTGTCTAAAATTCTATGCTCTCACTGTACCCATACCTCTCACTCCTTCTGGGTGACATCTTCAACACATTTTCGCATTCAGCTCACTGATACTTGCTCTATGAAAGTTTCCAGAGATACCTTCATACATTTCTTGGCTTCTTCTTTAATCCCACAGTTTCATTGTGCCTGCCTCATCTTGCTGTCCTCTTGCCTGAAAGCTGGGAATACTCTGATCTGAGAACTTAGCACAAAGATATGAAGAGTAAACTTCAAAAATGTTGGTGAGGTAGATGCATGCATGCATGCATGCAGAGATGGATGAATGGATGCACACATGAATGGATGGTTATATGTAGTAGGTCAAATGTAGAGATGTTCTCTAATCCCTTGATTTGAGCAAAAGAAGGAAAAAAAATAGAACGATGAGATAGAAAAAATAGTTGTATAAAAAACTGGAGGAAAGGTTAGTAGGCACAAAAAGAAGGAGACATGAAAAAGAAGAAAAGACAAAGAAACAGAAAGTAAAAATTCTCACGTACTTAAAATATAATATGATAAACCATTCTTGTCACAAATATTTTTATGTGGAACTGTTTACTATCATGCTAGAAATGATAGCATTTTACATAGTTCTGTACACTATTTTCATCGTCTGAACTTCAGTGACAGTAATGCAAGAAATCTGATCACTGTAACATTGCAAGTGTGCATTTATTTATAAGAAGGAAGAGAGTATTAAGATAATGGCAGAAGGCAAAGTGCTTGAGATCTTTTGAGGACTCAAGGTGTGACTAAAATTCTGATGTCACACTGGTCTACCCCATTCCCTAGAATGCTTCTGCCCACTTCTGCATGATTACTTTATTGAGTATCCAGAATTGATGTGTAGGCTCTGGGCCTGACCTGGGTTAACCACCCACCTTGAGGAAGAGCCATAGTCTCACAGATCTGCTCTCTGCATCTCCCTGTATACCTGGGACCACGGAGCAGGAATCATATTGAAAAGGATTAAATTCCCACCGAAGATCGGTTTGCACCTGAATGAGATGGTGATTTGTATTCAGATCTCCAAGGCCTAAAACTTAAGAAAGTATTCCAATAGAAAGCTACACTCTGGGGCTCCATGGAGCAATACTTTTTCCTCATTTGCCTTCTTGAAGCTGGAAAAAAATAGTTGTGAAGAATCCTTGGATGAGAAGTCTAGGAGAGCTGATGAAGAAAAAAACGTGGTCAAGCAAAGAATGAAAGTTTTATAGCAAGGATAAATAGTAGCAGAATGAAAATATCTATATTCGAATGGAAGAGATTCTTCTCAATAGGAGCTGCAGGAAGAAAAGGATCCAGGAAAAATGAGGAGAGTGGACAGCTAAACCAAGGGGATCCATGCTGCCTCCCAGTAGGGTACAAGTCAACTTCCCCTTCCCTCTTAACAAACACACACAGTCCCTTACATTTTCAGAGTAACTGTATTAGTTTCAAATTGAAACATCTATCTATCTATCTATCTATATCTATCTATCTATCTATCTATCTATCTATCTATCTATCTATCTATCTCTCTCTCTCTCTCTCTCTCTATATATATATATATATGTATATATACAGACAGACAGACAGTAGGGAAAGACATTGCTTTACTCAAATGCAGAGAGAAATGACAGAAGACCCTGAGATATAGTTCTTTTCCTTAGTGCTCTAGTTCCAAAGGCAGCACAAACCCTTTCCAGGAGATCAACCTACAGTGACTCTATAATCCAAATATATAAATATATATTTTTATCTATACATATTATATATACATACATATAAAGGTTCATATATATTATAATCACATAATATTTTATATATTTACATAATATATGTTATATTAGATATATGATTCATGTTATTATTGACGCACATACATTTAGGATATAGACAACTCACAACCTGCTGAGGCCTTGAGGGGTAAAGCATTTCCATAAGAACCAGACCCAGCCTCTTTGCTGGAAGGGAGGAGAGGCCACCTGCCTGGCATGTTTGCTAACATGCAGGAGCTACGGCCTGTAATCATCATTAGCTCTCTTTGGTGTTTACTGACTGTTATTAATTAGAATGAGCAAACTTGGCATTAATGTGCCTGCCATAAGGATGAAGGCTCTGACAGCACAGCCATCCTGCATAAGCGGCTAGATTGGGGACTCAGTTACCAACTGTTACCAGGAAAATGCAGGGCTACAGGTGCCAGCTGACAAAGGGCTGGGCATGAGAAGGGGACTGTGACCTGTGCTTTTCTGGAATTTCAGAACTAGGGGGTTCTACACTAAAGCAAATGGGAGCAGGGCCTCTTCCCAACTCCTGTGGCATCCACCACCAGGCTTTGAGTAGTGTTCAAAACCAATGAACCTAAACCCTGGTGAAGCCCTGTCTTCAGGGAGAACATACTCTCTGCTTCTAGCCACTATGGCAGCCCATCAGGAAGTCATTAAGCATGAACTAGGGGCCCGTGTTTTGTTGCCCTTAGAAGAGTGATTTTCCTTCAGCAAGTGTGAGGAACAAAGTTAGAAGTATGCATAGTTGCATAGAAAAGGTATTATTATACGATTTCTATGCTGCCATCAGAAAGAATGACATCGCCATATTTGTAAGGAAAATGTGACTTGGAAAAAAAATACTATTAAGTGAAGTAATCCAGAATCAAAGAAATAGAACCCCTTGGTTTCTTTCATTTGTAACAATTAGTATATGTAGTTTTGAAAATATATTAAGGAAAGATATTATCAAGTGTTCTGATCCATTATGACATATGTATAATCTCCTGTTCTCTGGAAGCCATACTGTATTTCAAATATTTTCTCTCTAAAAGATCACCCTTCAAAATAGGGGCTTTCCTAGTATAGAAGACAGAGGAAGTAGAGGAACCTGTCAGCTCGACAAGCAGTTTCCTTTCCTCTTGTACAGTTAGGTGTCCTGAAACATAGGAGACACTATTCTTTAGAGAAATCTCCAGTGTTTCCGGTGGCTCAGATAAATGAGTGCCAAAGAGACCTGAGATATGTAGTTAGTTCATTCTACTCAAGGAAGCTGCATGCTCAGCCTCAATTTTCTCGACTGCTGCAGTATCATTGACATTTGCGAATAAGGGTACCAGGGGAAGGGTGCCAGGAATGTTTTCTAACTGTAGGCCTTGTATCTTGCAGTGCTTATTTTCTTTCCCAGAGGAGTTCGTTTGGATAAAATGTACTACAGGGATCAATTTTAAGCAGCCAGGGAAATTAGCCCTGGAATTCAGGTGGGACAAAGTTCTGGTAAGAAATCATGGCTGCCCATTCTTCACCTCCTCCTTCTTCCTCCATCTCTTCATCCCATCTCCCTTATTCTTCTGCTTAGGCCTGAAGGGGACTCTCAGTCCATGTAGATAAAGATCCTCTCACTGCCTCTGTTTCCTGCAGGCATTAATGCTTCTCTAATCTGAATCTTAAGTGGAGGAGGAGGTTCATGAAAAGGTTGGAGCTCTGGTAGTGGAAGACACTAACACAGGGCAGATTTGGCCTAGATGATCTCATAGAAGACCCCAGAGAAGCATTCAATATTTTCAGATAATCTGATCCAGTGTGCAAAGGGAAAAAAGTAAAGTCCAAAAAAACAACAAACCAAACAAAAACGAAAACAAGAAATGGAGCTGTGACTCAAGTGATAGAGTGCTGGCCTTGAACAAAAATGCTTAGAGACAGTGCCCAAGCACTGAATTCAAACCTGAGGAACACACACACACACACACACACACACACACACACACACACACACCTTATTAGATATTAGAGTATGAAGGAAATAGAAGGGAAAAGAAGTATAGAGCAAGAACTTCTTTTCTTGTGTACTAGCTCTTTTAAATATGTGAACTAATTAAGCCCTCACCACAATTTACAGAAAGGGTCAGTGTTCTCACGCTTTCATTCCACAAATAGTTATTATGTCTTTGCTGAAGGCCTATTCCAAATGACAAAGTGGAGTTGTGAACAAGAAGCAGAAATGTTCTCACAGCTTGTATACGGGTAGGTGATTTTCAACTCAGGGAGGATGAGTGTGTTGCCTGAATTTCTGGAGCTTGTAAGGATTCAATGGGAAATCAAAAGTCTGATCAGCATAGCTCTTGACATATTTTAGGTGATGATATTCCAAAATAGTTGGACTAAGGTACTGCAAATTTCCAAAAACAAAACCAAGAAGGCTATCTTGGTAAAGCTAACAAACTGGAAGCATTCTGAGGCCTCCGAATGTTTTTTGTTGATGTTTAATAGTTTCAATAATTTCATTATTCAGTCCTGGGCTTGGGATAGGGAAAGCACAAGATGATCCTGTCACTTTAAATGCTAAATTGTTTTCAGGTGTTTGTTTAGAAACAGCACAAGAGGGGGCCTTCCATGTTGAGACGAAGGTGGACGTGGCCCCTTCAAACCTCTCCTCATCAGAGTTACTGTTTTGAGTAATGAGGAAGCCCGGGAATTGATTTGATGCTAATGAATAATCAGCTGCCATCAATAATTGTAATCACTAATCTGGTGCAATTAGAGGCAATTATAATAAATGCAATTTCCTCCCGAGCCACTAACGAACTACAGAAATATGAATTGACTTAAGGGGGCTGGCAGTGATTTATGTGATTGTGAGATCATGAATTCCATTACCTTGATAAAAACATCTTAAAGGAGTAAGATCTGACTTTGCACCTATGTGGGGAAAGCTAGAAATTACTCCACACAGTTCAAAGACATTATATACAGAGTATCCTATGTTCTCTTATAGATGACTTTTGATAATTTTAGTGATGAGTATAGACTCAGCTTCCATTCTCCTGTGATGACTGATTCCTTCAAATTCTTCTTACCTAGGGGTTTTCTGAATCCTCTCATAGTTAAGACAAAGGAACAAATGTACAAGGTCCAATCAAGGTGTTGTATTTTGGTCTATGACCCTCACCATGTCCAAATGAATTTTCAGATTTCAACAGAAAGGCATCCTTACATAAACGGAATGGTTCTACAAGTAGTTGAATACATTTATTACATTAGCCTTGTTCTCAGAAATGTTTAAGAACACTTTTGTTTTCTAATGTAAAACCCTGGATTTTCTTGGCTATTTAGGAGCCTACAGAGCAACTCTAAAGAACAGTGCTAGTACCTTAGTGGTCAAGTCATAGAATGAATCGTATTCAATAGATTTCCTACCTCTAGTGTTAATACTGAGAAGTGACAGGCAAACAACTTGATTTGTCCCCAGGGAGATGAGGTCCAAGACAGGGAAGAGGCCGGAGAATGGATGGGGAAGATTTTCAGAGCATTTTGACTAAAATTCCATGAACTTCAAGGCTCTTTACGATCTGGACTCTGAGCCGCAGCTCCAGATTCTTCCCCACATTATGCTTTCCAGTAGGGCCCCATGTCCTGAACTTAGAATCTTTCCCTTGCTTTTTCTTTGCCCAGTGTCCCCTCTATCTCTAACATTCTCTGGAGTTGGCTTCTCTTGATTCTGAAGGACTTAATTTAAATAGCCTTTTATCAAATAAGTCATTTGGCCACTGCTGCATCATGGTCTAATTTTTGTGTGTGTGTGTGGGGGGAGAGGGCATTGCTCATCTTTGTCTACCATATTGTTCCAGGCCTCAAGAGTGCCCCACAAATGCCTTTCTGTAACAAATATGACTACTGCCTTTCCAGCCTCACTGTCCCTCACCGCTGCACAGTAGCTACCACCTTCAAAATTGCCTCCATCCTGATTCTAGACACCTCCTATTATAGGCTTTTACTACTGCTAAAATGTCTTCCAATGGTGACTCTAAGCTGACATTCTTCTACAAGGTGACTCTGTTTTGCTCTGTCAGTTGTGAGACTTGAACTCAAGGCTTGGGTGCTGTCCCTGAGCTCTTTTGCTCATGGCTAGTGATCAACCACTTTGAGCCATAGCTCCTCTTCCATTGTTTTTTTTTTTTCTTTTTCTTTTTCTTTTTCTTGAGTGGTTAATTGGAAATAAAATTTCACAGGGACTTTGGGCTATGGACCCCAATGCTCAGATCTCAGCCTCCTGAGCAACTAGAAGTAGAGGCATGAGCCAACCATGCCAGCCTTAGAATATAACATTTACAAGTCTTTCCAGGGCTCCTTGATCAAACAGCCCCTTTTCTTCCCTCTCTTTTCAAATTGACATGTAATATCAGCAAACAGTTATGAGGTACAACATTAGTGTGTTCATATATTTCAGATGATTAAATTAAGTTAATGTATCTATCCCCTCCAATGCATACTTATAACATTTTTAGGGCAAAAGCATTTGAAATTTACTGCAGTTTTGAGGTACATATTACCATTAACTCTAGTCACTTTGCTACTCAGTGATCTCAGAAACATATTCCTTCTGTCTAAATGAGACTCATTGGCCTTACACAAACGTCTACTATGTACTACATCATTTCTTATACCAAGTTGAATTTATGTTGCATCTTCTTTTCTACCAGAGACTACAATCCGAAAGGCTGGCCGGTGGCTGTCTCTCCCTTGGTTTTGCTTTCTCAGCCGCAATCAGTCACTGAACGGATAGAGGAAAATCCTGCTTTGCTGAGAATTGTGAGGGCTTCCAGCAGGTCGTGTTCAGGCTGCTTATACTGAACCTTATACAGATCATGATCACCTAGGCATCATAAGATTCTTGACGTGAATAGAATTAGAGCCCTCCTGTGCAGTAGTAAGAAAGTCAACATAAGGTTCTGCAGATAATAATGCTAGTTGGACAGCCACTATTAAGTCATGTGGCATTAGCCAAAACCTTTTATCACTGCCCGTGGCATCTTTATGTATAAACTGAGGTGATAGTGTTTAAATTCCTCAAACACTTCATTGCTGACCTTCAATGTCTCTACACCTTGCTGCAACAGCCAGAAGATAGGCAAGGGAGGGTATGCTTCACAGGTTCATGTTTAACATTTCAAATGGAGGATATTTCTTCTGTTCCCTTCTCACCAGTGGTAGCAAACAGGCAATAAATATGGAAATCCTAAAAGCCAGTGAAAATAGTGAGTATTCTCCGTCTCACTGACAAAGTACACAGAAGCTGGGCTACAAAATGAATGGGCGTATCCCTCCACTGGCTTGCATGGATTCTTTCTGGCTGAGCATTGCTGGAACATTGACAGGACAAGTGTCTTTAAAAAAAATTGTGAACACCATGTCTCCTGCCCCTGTGCCAGCCAGAACAGCACCTTGAGACCACCATAAAGCGAAGATATGTGTTTTCTACCATGCAGCCCCCTACAGATGAGGTCCAGGCTTCTGGAAATGACTCAAAGTGTCTAAAAACAATGCAGGTGAATCAGGACAGTTCTGAGACAGAGGAAGGAAAGGAAAAAAAGAAAAAGAAAAAGCAAGACAGAACATTCCAGCTGCAGGCAGCCAAATCCTCTCCTGCCAAAGGACAGGTAACTGTTTTTCAAAATTGTGCAGACACACTCAGTAATTGCTCCGCACCTTCTCTTCTGCCTGTTAAGCACAGCCAGGAACACATCTAACTCCCATTACCAGCAAATGTCCCAGGAAGGACCCAAAGTAATAAGGGCATTTTAAAACCAGTCTTCACAAACCTCTTCCCAAGATGGAACCAAGAGTGAGAGCAATGATATTTTGCAAATAACTCCATCAGCTGCTTCTCCCCTACTCTACTGTCTGCTCCCTTTCTCATTTTCTTTTCCAGGCAGCAAATGATCCTGAAGCCAACCTATAAAACTTTTAGGTCTGTGTTACTTTTCCTCCTCAAGAGGCAAGCAGAAAGCTCATAAGCTCTCTGGTCTCCATCAGGCACTGCCAAGAGAGAGCTGCAAAACCCTTGACTTTCTCACCATTTATTCTCAACTTCCCATGCATATCTAATTCTTTCTCCCTGACATCAATTTTAGGTGAAAAGCTCATCCCTCTGGACCAATCTCTTTGAATACCCCAGGAGTCACTCAATCAGAAAAATGAATATATTCCTCAGGGTCTAAAGCCCTTTCTAGGTAGTCAAATCCAGCTTTGGTCCTCAGTGCTGACGATAGTAGGACTGAGTTTATAGCATCAATACAACATCAGGCAGAAAGGCAAGGATCTGTGATAATGGTTAGAAAGATACTAATCTTTTTTTTTTTCTGGTATGGATGATCTCATGACATGACTTTCAGGATTCCAGCCACCTAAAGCTATATCTTTAGCTGCTCTGGCTATCCAAATCTTACACCGTCTTCAAGGTCCCACTTTCCCATGAAGAAGTCTCAAAAAATTATTGCACCGAATGTGCACCTTCTCAACTCAATCCAGCGGTGTCTTTGTCTCTAGCACTCTTTGGGGGGAAATTCTGAGTAACTATTTCACATGCATATGTCATATTTAAGTAGAATAGATATCTCCTAAAAATCCTATGTGTCAGATTGATGGATGAAGAACTCATAGATAGATGAATATCTGATAAAGACAATTAAGTAAATTTCTAGTGGCACAAATGTGATGAGTTTATGGATATTAATTGTAAAATCCCTTCTTGTTTTATGTAGGTTCAATAAAATGTAGAAAAAGTTTTATATCTTCTGTTGCATTCCTTCATTAATTTATAGCACCCTTCCTTCCTTCCTTCCTTCCTTCCTTCCTTCCTTCCTTCCTTCCTCCCTCCCTCCTTCCCTCCCTGTCTTCCTCCCTCTCTTGCTAGCTCTCTTTCTTTCTTTTTTGCTGGTCTTGGGAATTGAACTCAGGGCCTGGGCACTGACACCAAGATTCTTTCTGCTCAAGGCTGGCACTCTATCACTTGGAACCATAGTGTCTCTTCTGGCTTTTTTCTGAGTGGTTTATTGGAGATAAGAGTCTCATGGACTTTTCTGCCTGGGCTAGCTTCAAATTGTGATCCTTAGATTTCAGTTTCCAGAGTAGATAAGATCCCAGGCATGAGACACAAGTACTGGGCTTATGTAGCACTTTTATATGAAGTGCTTTTCACATTTTAGGCTGTGCATGTGACAGATGTGTCCCCTTCAATGGCCAGGTGGATGTTGAGCTAATAGAGTGGATGTTGAGCAGGTAATTGCTGATTGTGGCTTCTTCCCACTGTGTGCCATTTCTTTCCCCCCCCCCCCCCCCACTCCTGGATTTGTCATTGACTTGGGCAGCATTTACACAACAGGCTATGAACATCTCAGGGCACCAGCTTTGAACCAGAGACTAGTATACTTTAATAGATGCTAGATGTCAGTGACCTGTGGTATACCCACTGGATCTGCCTAAGGAGAAAGGAAGAGCTATAACTGAACATACTCCTTCCTACTGATATAGGGAACTGGGATATGAAGGACAGAAATGAAAAGAGAACTGAAACACACTGGACAGATATGTGGTGAATCATCCCCTGATCAGAAATGCTCCTGTGTGCCTCCTCCTGTGGTTATCACCCCAGTTCCTGTCATTGTTTTGCATCCAGCAAATAGAAATGGTGAGAAAAGGAGGAAATGTTTGGTTCCAACTCGTCACTGAAATGTGTGTGGTCTTGCTCAACTATGACCTCAAGTCTGTTTTTAGGAGTTTTCTCCATTTAATAATTCGTGAAAATGACATCTTCTCTGCATCTGACTTTAAAATCCTGTGATGAACATGCTCAGTAGGGCCTTGAGTAATGTAGCCCAGTTCTGCCAATCAAACTATCATTTGCTTAATCACTAGAAACAGCAGGTGTCTTACAAACAAAAGTAACAATGAAGATAACCCCCCCCCCAAACCTAGAGGATGAAAGAATAACTAACTTAAACCACAGGGCTTGAGGGATTTGGCTTAAGTCTGCTGCCTGCCTTGATAGAGTATGTACACTTTTGTATAAATGCTGCTGCTTTACAAAACCACTCCTGTCTCCCAGGTCAGTTCCTTGATGGACTAGACTCCAGGCATGGACCCAGACCAAATCACAGTCTACTTATTGCCACCACTACGTTCTTCCTCTTGGGAAATGTTAACACCTAAACATTCAATCTACTCCTGTGTTCTATTTGCTTTTTTCACAGCTCTACCACAATGACAATACATGAAACCAGTAGGATCCTGTGAACATTGGCTCACCCACATAATTGAGGGTGGCTGCTGGGTGTCAAACCTCCTTCTCAAAGGGTGAAACTTTATAGCAAACAAGTGCAGGCCCTGTGTTTGGATAGGTGTTGGGGTGCCAGGAAGAAGGCACACTGACAATGTCAAGGCTGGGTGACAGCGATGGATGGACAAGAGGATAGAATGCCTTAATGGTTTGTGGAGGAAAGTAGTCTGTGCCTCCTTCTCTTGGCGACCAGAGCATCAGGCCTCCGTACCTGGCACAAAGGGAACAGGGTGTCTGAGGGGAACTTTTCTCCCATTTGTGTTACAATGCATGGATGATAAGGTGAAGGTAAGTATTTTAAGGAATCCCTGTTTGTTTTGTAGTCAGAGGCTGGTAGGAGGCCAGTAATAACAACACTCTGACTGATTCCTACTCATAGAACTTAATGCTCTGCCAGTCATTTGGCAATTAATCATGGTGGAGAGTTTTTGTGTTACATTATCACCGTTAGTGAGAATTTAAGATACTAGAAGTCTAGACTGAGCATTGTTTTCTACCCCCATACTGTGCCGAGCACAGAGCCTGGCTCGTGGTAAGTGCTCAATCAATGCCCTGATTAATGAAGTCCTTTTTCTACCTAAGGCCCTCCATGCTTCCACTGTCCCAGAGAACTAACAGCTGTCACCTGGACCACCCAGGGCCACAGAGGCATGCAGATAAATGAGCTCCTCCACTTTCCCTCTGTGAGCAGCATTGAGGACCCTGAGAGGCAAATCCAATGTGAATTTTAAGGACATATTCAGCGGTGGTTGCAGGGGAAACCTACATGCAAAGAAAGGTTTCTTTCTTTTTTTCCTCCCTCTCTCTTCAGCACCACTGGAGCGACTCCTTCCATTGAAAATACAGGGATTTGTGCCGCGTGATTGTGCAGCCAGGGGCGGGCTGAATCCACAGTCATCAGGGCCTCAGCATGTTCAGAAGGGCTTTGTGCTCTTGGCACTCTCTCGGGTGGGGTGCCTGGCTCCACCAAGCACACCTCTCTTCCTGCAGAGGCCATGGTACAACTGTTTCTGCAAATGGCTTGCCAGTAATGGCTCTGTGCCCAAGAAGGGCAAGCAGTGTGATCACTGGGGAAGTTTCTTTCTTTCCGTCTGACTCCTGTCTTCTCTCCCCACCACCCCTGAATGTCATACTAAGGCTTATTATTTTGGGCAAAGAATGAAAAATGTACTTTTCATTTTGTTAGGTGAAGAACTAAAGAACTATGTGTCATTGGTATCGTGATAAGCCGGGACCTCTCCCAAGGTGGCATCTTTAATTTAAGAGGAAACCTTTAGTAAAGTAGTATACTCATTTTATAGAGAGGACCAAGATTCAGAGATGCTTTATAATTTCCTTAAGGTTGTAGGCAATTAAAGCTTGACTCTGAAGCCAGTGTGTGCATGCATGTGTTTGTATGCATATGTATTGTGTGTGTGTGTGTGTGTTCTAATGAATATGTCATCATCCATACAAGCTTTCCCTGTGTATCTATTGTATTTCACCTATGCTGCTGAATGGCCAGGTGGTGGCAGAGGCTGGGTGATGGTGGTTTCTGAAGCTCTCAGAAATGTCGTATGCAGTTCACTTATTATTCAGGGTGGCATCCAACGAAGTGACAACTTCTTTCCTTGCTATCATATCTACTGCCAGCTGTTCACTTGGATTGGGAGATCGGAGGGATTTAATTCTGAATCCACAAATGCAGCTGAACCTCCCTCTGAGAGGAGCTGTGAGGGATTAGCGCCTATGGTGCAGAGCTGCCTGGCAAGGTGTAGGCCCAAGGAAGAAGGAGAAACTCTGCCCAAAAGAAATACTGGCCTCTGGGGGCCTCCATTACAGGCCTGTGCCAATGGAGAGAAGCCTTTACTTTTACAGGGAAGCAAAGCAAATAAATATCCCACTTATCTGGTTTCGTGCTGGACAAAAGTACTGATTTTCTTTCCCTTTCCTCTCCTTTATTCTGATTGGTTAGCATCTCTTAAGCTGTATTTCCTGTTGTTTTATATAGCTCCTGTAGAAAAGCTACAGTTATAACTCTCCATTTTACAGAAGGGAAGCTCAAGGCCTCCTGAAATACATGGCAGGGCTCTGATTGAAATTAGGAATTCAACCCATCAATGTTGGACTACATACATTAGAACAAGGGGGTTGCTCTGCTTTACATATTTACACAGATTAGGTCAGGACCAGGCAGAGAAGCATCCAGTTACAGGGCCTACTGTCCTTGGCCCATTTACATGAATGGTAATGCCTTCCCTGTTGTTTTCCTGGGCTGGTGGTACAGACATTGAGGAAAGCACTTATCAATATGATGATAGATCACCGTTTCCCATTTCTTTAAATGTCAGAATGTAAATCAAACTTGAAGCTTACTTGGAACACGTGGTGTCAGCGAATCGGACAAGGATAATGTGTTTCTAATCCAATGGCTTTCACAATATATAATTTACATCCTCAGATTGTTTCACAGTGGTTTCTCTGGGTTTTCATTTTGTTTGGTATTCTGTGTCTGCGATGAGTTTATTACCCTTGGTCATGGGAGGACTATGAAAGAGACACTTATTCCAGACATATAAGAAAATGCATACCAACACCAACAATGACAAGATGATTTACATAGTTTTCTATACTCACATCTATCAAGGTAGAGCTGGATTTTATTTGTTAAAAAACAATAACACGAACAAGCCTGCACATTTAGTGGTGACATTTGACTCCAATGCCAGAGCCTCGATACCAAAAATTGACTTATGCAAATAATAACAACAATAATAAAAATCCTTAAAAATTGACTCAGCTGGGTGCAATCCCTCATGCCTGCAAACCTAGCTACTCAGGAGGTTGAGACCTGAAGATTGTGCCAGCCTGGGCACTAAAGAATGTGAGACTCTTATCTCCAACTAACCACGAGAAAACTGAAAGTGGTGCTGTGGCTCCAGGGGTAGGGAGATAGCCTTGAGCTGAAGAGCTCAGGAAAAGTGCCCAGGGCCAGAGTTCAAGTCCCACAACCCACAACAACTGCAGCAAAAAAAACGAAGACCTGGACAAGGCTCTAAATGATGTAATTGTCCACTAATTCAATCTTATTGGAGAATAATATCATTGGAGACATGCAGAGTCAAATCACAACAAGTATTGGGAGAAGTGGCTTAAGTGGTAGAGTATCTGCCCAGTAAGCAGAGGCCTTAAGTTCTTACTCAAGTACATACAACAACAAAAACAAAAGGCCAAATAACAGCAATGAAAATAAAGCCCAGGCCCTCTCAGAAGAGCATTTTCAGGAAATATGAAGATTTGAAATTCATTTGATTTGGGAGCCAAGTCAAAGTTGTAGCATACTTGTTTGGTGAGGCCCTGAATTCAATAGGAAGTGAAACTGTGGCTCAAGTGTTTGAGCTCTAGCCTTGAGTAAAACAGTATTCAACAGCAGGACCCACACTCTATGTTCAAGCCCTAGGATTCTATCTCTGTCTCTGTCTCCGTCTCTGTCTCTGTCTCTGTCTGTCTGTCTCTTTTTCTCCCTCTCTCTTTCTCTCTCTCTCTCTCTCTCTCTCTCTCTCTCTCTCTCTCTCTCTCTCTCTCTCTCTCTCTCTCACACACACACACACACACACACACACACACACAATTAAAAAATATAAAATGATCACATGACCTAGATCAGTTTCTTGCCACAAAATTCACAGTAGATAAACATGGAAACAACCCAAAATTCCATCAAGGCTAAGACAAAATGGATAAAAACTATATGGTAAATACGTACATTGTGATGTCATTCAGCCACGTAAAAGAATAAATTTATGATACATGTTATCCCATGAAGCTTATAAGCCAGTTCACACAAATGACAAATATTGTATAACCTCACTTTATATAAAATATCTAGCATTTCGGGCCTGGAGTTTGGACTAGTGGTAGAGTGCTTGCCTAGCATGCACGAAGACCCGGGTTCAATTCTTCGGTACCACATACATAGAAAAAAGCTGGAAGTGGTGCTGAGACTCAAGTGGTAGAGCTCTAGCCTTGAGAAAGTCCAAGGACAGTGCTCAGGCCCTGAGCTCAAGCCCAGGACTGGCAAAAAAAAGAAAAAAAAATCTAGCATTTCTACATCCATAAAAAGAAAAAGTAGAATAGAAGATACTAGGGAATGAAAGAAAATGAGACTAAGGAAGTTTGTTTCATGAAGATAAAATATATTTATTGGAGGATGATGAAAGAGCACTAGACTACGCACTGTAAATGTGCTTAAGAGCACTGAATTCCACATTTAAAAATAATCGAAGCTGGAAGTTTGATATAGTGCTTGCCTAGCTTGGAGGAAAACTTGGGTTCAATTCGTTGGTACCACATACATAGAAAAAAAAAATGCTGGAAGTGTGCTGAGGCTCAAGTGGTAGAGCTGTAGCCTTGAGAAAGTCCAAGGGCAGTGCTCAGACCCTGAGCTCAAGCCCAGGACAGGCCAAAAAAAAAAATTAATGATGATAGCCAGACATGGTGGCTCACACCTATAATCCTAGCTACTCAGGAGGCTGAGATCTGAGGATCAAGGTTCAAAGCCAGCCTGGGCACAGAAGCACCGGAAACTCTTATCTCCAATTAACCTCTAGAAAATAGGAAGTGGAGTTTGGCTCCTGGGTAGGGTGGTAGCCTTGAGCTAAAGAGCTCAGGGACATGTCCAGGCCCTGAGTTCAAGCCCCATCACTCCCCCACACAGACACAAAGAAAATTATAAAAAAATAAAAATGATGGTAAATTCTGTTATTCATTTTTAATAATAAATTAAGCATATCTACTGCTCAAAAATAAAGATATTTATTTATTTATTTAGTGCCCCTACCCATGAAACCACAGTGCCACTTCTGGTTTTCAACTGGTTTATTGGAGGTAAGAGTCTCACAATCTTTAGTGCCTGGGCTGTTTTTGAATCACAATCCTCAGATCTCAGCCATCTGAGTAGTTAGGATTATAGACATGAGTCACTGCACCTGTCCAAACATATATTTAAAGGCAGCAATCTTTTTTTTATGGAAAGATTTCTTGTATTTAAAGAAAACTTTTTTTTTACAATATCCATACACAAAACATTTTACAGCTTCAATGCAATCTCTGTCAAAATGTCATTCTTTACAGAGAAAACAAAAACAAAACAACTGTAAATGTATATGGAACCAACAGCAAAACCCTGACTTAGCCAAAGCTATGTGACACAACAAGATGGGAGGTAGTACACTACAAACTCACCAGAATCCAAACAGCAGAGAGACAGAAGCACTCCCACAGGCAGGATGATCAGATCGTCCCGAGAACCACACATAGCAGCCGACTTTTTGGTTTTAGGTTAGTGAGAACATGCATGCATTGGAGAAAACATAATCCTTTGAGCCTCATCCACTGTGGACAGGGCAGTAGTCCACGTAAAGGCAGCAATCTTAAAGGCTGACTGTCCCCTCTATTCTGTCTCCATCAAATAGTCTGGTAACTCTCAACATCTGAAATACTTCCCCTGTCTTAATCTGTCCTTTTGTGCCTTTCTTGTTTGGAATGTCTTTTCTTACCTAGCCCTCCACAATATCTGCTTTGGCGAATTCTCTTCATATTAGAAGATTTACTCTTCCACTACGTGTTCTCTTAAAGAATTTCATATTTCCCTTATATCACCACTGCCTTAACAATGATTTCTTTAGGAGATGTGGGAGTTTCTTATGTCTGGGACAATGGTTTCCTCCGTCTTGCATCCTCAGTTCAAGGTACCATTCTTAACACACAGTCGGAGTACCATAAATATTTAATTATACTAGTTGGTCTTAAGAGATGTTTTTCATTTTGTGCTCTTTGATTTCGTTTGAGTCCTGTGCAGAGGGAACAGGCAGCCCAGAGTAAGACATTGCAACTGCAATAGTAGAAGAGAACGATCAAGGAAGGTAAAAGAGTGTTTCCTTCCTTCCACAGGTTCTGCTTCAGTACACATGGCTGAGGCATCTGACCTGTGACTTGCTTCGCAATGGAATGTTGGTGTTACTATTCATTCAGCTTTGTTGGAATTTTAGCTTCCTCATCTGTGATGTGGGAGAAACTGATGCATGTTAAATAATAACAGTGAGGATTAAATTAATTACACAAGGAGCTTTAGCTCCTGGCAGCCATTCAATGCACTGCAAACACTACTTTCCTTGGTTGTTCTCATGATCCAGCACTACTTCTTACTCTTCTCCCTTCTCCTTCTGCCCTCAAACAAGGAGGAACTCACATTTCTTCCTGAATTGCCTTTGTATTGTTCTTTCTGCATCAACTTTCTCTGCAGCAGCACAATCCTGGTGTTCCTGGCTTAATAATTAACTCTTGATTTTCCTTTCTGTAGCAAGTAAGATGGGCTTTGGGGTAAGTGTGAAGCTAGGGATTTTTCTCTGCTCTATGGGCACCATTTGCTATTACCATTTGCTGTGGCAGCATCAGAGTGCGAATACCCGGCATGAGCTGAGGCTGGCAGGCCCTCTGGTGCCTTGGCATGCAGTTGGAGTCCGTTCAGCTTCTATTCTCGGTGAATCACAGAGCTTTTGTTCATGGTCCCAGCCCTTCCTATAATGGAGCAAGTGCTTTTCCTCTCCCTCTTCTTTTCCCACTCTTCTTTCTCTTTTGTGAGCTTTCAAGTCCCCCAATTAAATAACTGGTAAGTGTTCCTTCCTTGTGGAAGGCACTAAACTTCACTAACTTCCACAGTAAATGTGTTTCTTTCTCTCTCTCTCTCTTTTTTTTTTTTTTGCACTGAGGTCCTCATTCAGGCTTCTTGAAGGGGAAAATGAGTTAAAATAGTCTAGATATATCTTGAGTTCATCTAGAATTCGTTTCACTTGAATGTTCAGACCATGTTTACTAAGTGCCTATATTGCACACCAGGAAATGAATGAGGGCAGGAAAACAGGCATGGCTCCTGTCATAAAGGAGACATACGAGACAACATGATTTTTGAGTGACAGAGAAATTTCAAGGTGTAGAAGATCATAGTTTAGATCTCAAGCATTTCACCTAAAGGTTCATATGTTTAAAGTCTCCAGTGCTAGAACTACTGGAGGTATTGGAACTTTAAGAGGAGTTTTAACTTGTGGGAGGATTCTAGCTTTTGAGGGGCATGGCTTCAAAGCAGATTGGGGGACCCTTGTGGCTTCTTTTTCTTATCAGTTCCGTGTCTTATCATGGAGTGAGTGGTTTTTCTCTACCACATTGTCATTTGTGGCCACCACAGACCCAAAGCACCAAGAAAATTGTTCGTGGACTTGAAACCCTGAAATTATGAACCAAAGTAAACCTTTATACTTCACAAATTATCTTAGGTACTTATAGAGATGATGGAAACATGATTAGCTGAGCCAGGCAATAAATAAAACAAACCCATCTGGGTGCAGTAGAGTAAAATGCATGGTCCAAAGTGGTCAAATGCCCACAGGGAAGTTCTTCAGACTATCTCTATATGGGCCCGATAGCTTGTTTAGCTTACCTTACTAGAATTTAGTGTAATTGGTAGCACTAAGGAATTTGAAATCTTAAGTCAGTGTGAGTCTAGAAATGTGAATGGAGATGTAGAACTTGTGGTATATAGGTGAGGAGAAAGAGTGAACTAGGGTGAACTGTTTCATTCATCCAAAGCTAAATCATTTATGAAATTATAAAGCAAGCATAATACCATTCTTTGTTCCATTTCATCAAGCTGGCTAGATATAGAAAGAATATATAAGAAAGGCAGGCAACTACTGTAGGTACAGATGCCCCCATTTCTTCTTAACTTTGCTTTTAATTATTTTTAAAGAAAGCATAAAGACTTTGGATAAATGCACTATGAAGCCAATGTATTCATTGACCTGCATTGGTTTCAGTTTGGGGCTTGACATCACGGAGGCTGTTCTTTGATTTCCTTGGATAACAATGAGCCTGCTCTACTTTGTTTCTGAGAGTGTCTTTTTCCACATGTCCAAGGAATGACCAAATTTGAGAGTCAAGATATTTTTTCGTAGTGTAAAAATAGTTTACCCCCAAAAGAGCTGAGGTTGGTCATGCACCGCCTTATGTGTATGTCTCAGTGATATGTGACTGTGTGCTGGGGTTTCTAATCATCTAAGGGAACCAGGTTCATTCAGTTAGGATAATTTTATCAGTTGCCTTTAGGTCTATCTCTTATATCCTTGCCCTATGGATTCACTAAGAATGTCATAAATACTCTTTCTCTTTGGAGACTAGTATTTACAGGCCAATGTTAAGTATACAGTGGCAGTATGTCAAATTGTGCCTTAAGCCAGCAGTATGAAGCCTGCTCCCTGACCTGTCAAAAACATCTGCTTAGCAGAAAACACATGGTAGTTGTTTTAAAGACAGAAACAGAAATAAAGGAGGTTACTGCTATTTCGGCTTGAAGGTGCAAAAGCAATACTCACATGCAATTCCAGCTATATTTTCCATGTGTTCCTTACATCCCAGGACTGAAAAAGGTACTATGAAGAATGCAACTCATGTGGCAATGTTTACACACTGAACAGTTAGAACCAACAAAAGATGAAGTAAAACTCAATGCCTACTCATAGGGTTCAGAATGACAGATAAGTGAAGAGAGAGATTATCATAAACTATAATATGTACTGTTAGACATGGAAGAGACTTCTGGAAGTCCAATCATCCATTCATTTACCATGCATTTATTACATATTAACTGAGCACTGATTCTACATTGAAATACATGGTAAGTTCTGCATCAGAATAAAATGTTAAAGCAAGAACCAGGACTGTACTTCTCAGCTGCTATTTCCTTAATTATAAAATGCAAAGAAAAGCAATAGCTTTCTCATAGAATGTGAGCGCTAAATGAAGCAAACATGTAAGAAAGCACAGCACAACCTCAGATATGTAGTAAGCAGTTAATAAACATCAATTATTATTTTATTATCGTTATTATTACTATTAATAAGCAACTGCAATGAAAAAAATCATGGTACCCATCTGCTATTGGAATTTATTTCTCTAATGTTTATATTGGATTCAATTGCCATTGCAAAGGTATCAACAAGTAAGCTTTTTAAGGGAAAGAATAGGTGAATAGAGAGAATGGTAGACGGATGCAGTTATAATATTCAATGTATATATGTGAACATGAAACTAGGAAATTGGGGGGATGGGTAGGGAGAGGTGGGAGAGAGTGACGAAGTAGGTGACACTGATTAAGATGCATTGTACTTTTAACTGACATGCTGAATTAAAAACCCTTAGAGCTGGGCATGGTGGCTCATGCCTGTAATCCTAGCTACTCAGGAAGCTGAGATCTGAGGATCAAGGTTCAAAGCCAGCCTGGGCCCAAAAGGACCTGAGATTCTTATCTCCAATTAACGTCTAGAGAATGGGAAGTGGGACTTGGCTCAAGGACATGGCAAGTAGCCTTGAGCTAAAGAGCTCAAGGACAGCGCCCTGGCCCAGGAGTAGGGTGGTATCTTTGAACTGAAGAGCTCAGGTATAGTGCCCAGGACAAATTCAAGCCCTATGACCCACAAAAAACAAACAAACAAACAACAACAAAAAAAACCTTAGAACACCTACTTAAAGATAATTTAATGTGTGTGTGTGTGTGTGTGTGTGTGTGTGTGTGTGTGTGCGTGTTTGAAAATCATTGAGTCATGAAGATGGAGTCCTTGTGAATAATCTTTTCACAGAAATGGATTTCTCTGGGGCCAGGAGTTTTGCCTAGTGGTTAAAGTGCTTGCCTAGCATGCATGAAGACCCGGGTTCGATTCCTCGGTACCACATATAGAAAAAAAAAGCCGGAAATGGTGCTGAGGCTCAAGTGGTAGAGCTCCAGACTTGAGAAAGTCCAAGGACAGTGCTCATGCCCTGAGCTCAAGCCCAGGACTGGCAAAAAAAAAAGAAAGAAAGAAATGGATTTATCACCCTAAAAGTTCTAAATTGAGCCAGAACCCTTACCTCTCTGGCATGAGTTTGCTTGCTTTTCTACCCTTACACCATGGGGTAACCCCTTCCTCAAACTCCCTTGCCAAAATGCTGGACCCTTGATTTTATACTTCCCTACTTCCAGAACCCAAGTTGACTATTTCTATTCTTTATGAAATGCTTAGCTTATGGTATTCATTTACAACAACAGCAAAAGGACTAAGATACCATCCTTAAGGCACTGTTATCAAGCCAGGAGCTGATGGCTTGTGCCTGTAATCTTAGTATTCGGGAGGCTGAGATCAGAGAACTGAGGTTTGAAGGCAGTAAAGACTGCAACGTTTTCCTGCAGTGAAGCAATAAAATGGCAGAAGTGGGAATGTTGCTCAAATGGCATATCATCAACCTTGAAAAAGTCAAGCCATAGCATGAGGGCCTGAGTTCAAGTCCCAGTACCAGCACACATGCACGCACACACACACACACACACACACACACACACACACACACACACACATATACATGGAACTTTATACTAATTCTGGTGGAGAAGAAAGCCATATTCTTAGACTGACATGACTTCCTAATATCAGTTAGGGATAAGTCATTAATAAGCAAAAGAGAGGGGCCAGGAGTGTGGCCTAGTGTAGAGTGCTTGTTTAGGATATACGAAGCCCTGGGTTCGATTCTTTGGTACCACATACACATAAAAGTTGGAAATGGTGATGTGGCTCAAGTGGTAGAGTACTAGGCTTGAGAAGCTCAAGGAAAGTTCCCAGGCCCTAAGTTCAAGCCCCAGGACTGGTAGAAAAAAAAAGTGAAAGAGAAAGACACAAACTTGGGACACGGCTAAAGACAGAAGAATATATGATAGAATAAGAAGAATGTCATTCGGCAGGGAGGTTGACCTTGTGGTAGAGTTCTTGCCTAGCATACACAAAGACCCGGGTTCAATTCCTTGGCACCACATACGTAGAAAAAAGCCAGAAGTGGTGCTGTGGCTCAAGTGGTAGAGCTCTAGTCCTGAGAAAGCCCAAGGTACAGTGCTCAGCCCTGAGTTCAAGCCGCGGGACTGGGCAAATATAAAAGAAAAAAAGAAAAGAAGAATGTCATTAAAAACCTCTATTTATTCCTTTCCAAGTCTACAGAAAAGTCAGGATTTCTAAATCTTGGAAATGAAAACATTCAGAGTCTATTTAATCCATGTCCCTGTCTCTCATGCATTAAGATATTAAGAACACTAATTAAAAGCCCATTATCTGCCAGGTGTGGTGATGCATGTTTGTAATCTTAGCCTTTGGGAGTTGAAGGTAGGAAGACTTTGAGTTCAAGGCCATTTAGGGGTACATAACAAGAAACAATCTCGAAAAAACAAAGCAAGACAAACTAAAAAACAAAACAAGGAAAGAATCATTACCTTCTTGTGAACATGCTGAAAGATGATGCCCAGAAGCAGCATAGTCTATGATTACATGAACCCACAGTACAAAGGAATGATAGAATCTTCCAACTATTCAGAGAAGAAGGAACTCGTTAAAGGCATCCTTCACTGGGGAAGATCTAAGAAAGCTAAGATAACAATGGTGTTTCTTCCTCTTTCTCAACCACCAATTTGGACAGAATTGACTTTAGTCATCAGTATCTAGGAGTTAAATCAAATCTCACGGGGTTATGTAGACAGGTATGTCAACAGAGCAACATGGGGCAGTGGGTGTGGCAGTGAGAATTCCCAGGTAGTTGTGATGATCATGAAATAAAGAAGATGAAATCTGACCATGGATTTGACCAAGCTGATATAAGACTAGTAAACACAAGTAGGATGGGAAAGAGTTCAGATCCAAGCTGGGATCTGGTAGTACACACCAATTATATTCCTAGCTACTCAGGAAGATGAGATCTGAGGATTGCAATTTGAAACCGGCCCAGGCAGGAAAGTCTGTGATACTCTTTAGTTCCACTAAACTACTCAGAAAAAGATGGAAGTGGCGATGTGGCTTAAGTGGTAGAGTACTAGCTTTGAGCAATAGAAGCTCAGGGACAGCATCCAGGCACTGAGTTCAAACCCTTGAACTTGTGAAGTTAAAGAGAGAGAGAGAGTGGGAGAGGGAGAGAAAGAGGGAGAGAGAGAAAGAGAGAGAGAGAGACAGAGAGACAGAGACAGAGACAGAGACAGAGAGAGACAGAGACAGAGATACAGAGAGAGACAGAGCTACAGAGAGAGAGAGACAGAGAGAGAATCAGAGAGAGAGAAACAAAGAATGGAGGTTATATAAATAAGAAATATAGATGCCAGGAAAGGCGATGGGAAAATGGAAGGTGTTTGAGATTTGAGATTAGAATACTTTGTAGTAATTCAGACAATAGCCTATTCTTCACTTAGACCCGGCACAAAGACAGGATAGGTGGTCTACTCTGTATGGCTTGGGGACTTTTAAAAGCACATCAGCCAGGGTGCTGGCATAATTAGTGGTATTCTACTCATTCAATTTTGAGTTCAGAACCAAACTTCACTGTTGTTGCATTGTTGAAACCACAAATGGTATTCAAGTCCCTCGGACAAGTACATACATGGGGAAAAATATTAAAAAGTAGTTTATTCAAACACACACCTTGAGGTGCCCCCATCCAAAGATTTATTAATTTAAAAAAAAGCTCTTCTTCTTAGGCCATGGAAAGCTTTGTCACCTTGGCAGCAAGCCTCTGTGACTATACTCGTGCACAATACGTAATTCTTAGCTCAGCTCCCATCCCTGATTCAAATCAAATGCTGATAGTTGCTATATTGCTTGAAATGTCACTGCCATGGAGATGACCCTCCCTCACATTCCCTCCTGCTCCCAAACCGCCCCCAATATACTATTGTCTTTAAGCAGCTCATCTGTTAATTAAAAAGTAGGAATCAATTGGCCTCATCTCTCCATTCCAGGCTCCTGTGCACACAAGGATTAGAGCTCCCTCTACTTAAGTCAATTAGAGATAAGGAGAAGCTGACATTTCTACAACCTATCTTATCACACAGCTCAGAAATGGCTCAGATTAAAATGTACAAAGATGATTTCTTTAGTCCTTTTCCTCCTCCTTTACTCTCTTTTTAATTATTCTGAAGAAAGCTGACAATCCAAGCTGATGGTGGTGATGCACACACTAGCCTATGGCAATTAGTTCTCCTGGATCGACACCTGACTCTTCCTTGCAAGGAACGCTGCTGGAATCATGATTATCTCACCCACCGGACCATGCTACTGCTCCCAGACAAATGCTGGCATTCACGCAAAACTAAGTCTGTGCTTAGTAGGGCAAGATAATTGTGATGCTGAATGAATGATTCAAAAGACACGAGTTCAACCCAAGTGCTGGTGACTCACACCTGTAATCCAAGCTACTGGAGACTGAAGTCTGAGGACTGAGGTTTGAAGCCATCCCGAGCAGACAAACCTGACAGACTCCTATCTCCACAAAGACAGGAAAAATCCAGTACTGGAGTTGTGTCTCAATTTGTAGAGCACCAGCCTTGAAAACATTTTTCAAAAGAAAGAATGAAGTCCTAAGTTCAAACCCTAGTGTACTTGGGTTCCAATTCTGGCTGTGCAACTAAATGTGGCACCTAATTCCTTATGCCTTTAGCTTCTTTCTGAATCCTAGCACTTTACCTGTAATAGGGGGCAATCATTCTTGCCTAATATTATTGTGAGAAGAGTGGATGTGCAAGTGCAAATTGGGAGCATTGTACATGAAATGGTTACTTGTTGCATGTTAAGTACAATCTACATGCTCTGAAACCCAACCTTACGAATTTCTGGATGAGAAAGAAGATAGTTTACAAGTAACTCATGTCCTAGAAAACCTACTTTGTTGATTCCAGGCATTTATTCCAGGCATATACATATATAGTTCTCTCTAAATACATGAATGCATGTGTAAGAGCATATGTGGGTACATACACATATACACGCACACATTACTGTTGAGTAAGCCTACGAGCTCTTTTCTGTGGTCTCCATATTTTTCTAAACTGTTAATTATTTTATTGCTATTCTAAAGGTGGTGAATAGAGATGTTACAGTTACATACATCAGGCAATTAATATATTTTTGGACAACGTCACCCCTTCTCTTACTCCATATTATCATCTTCATATTAAGACGAGAAGGTTGGACTTCTGAGAGATGAGTTAATTGGCAAAAGTTCATACACAGGATGGATGTCAGAGCCAGGATCAGAACTCAGAGCCCATTATCTTCCTATCACCTCTGCCCTGGTGATGCTGAATAATCACAGGAGAGGAAAGCAGTGTGGCCCAGTGACCTCTTCATTCACAGAGTGGTGAGACTGTTTGTTACCTGATTGACACTGCTGTGTGTGAACATATTAGCAATTTTCCAAATTTGCCCAGTCCATTAGCTGGGCTTTCTTCAGTTTACCTTTGACTTTACCATCCTAGACTCTGTTAAATGGTGCTGTGGCCCTGATACAACCTCAATCGCTGTTTTCTGGTACTTGACCACTTTGTTATTCACCAGGCAAACTCTCTCATATAGCCTTTAAACCCTTAATCAAAACAACTCCTAGCAAACAACAGTTGACATTCAAACACCTGCTCACAATATATAAGATGCTGTAACGGAGCTAAGTATTACTATAACCCCATGATGGATGCAGGACTGTGCCTCCCAAGAGTCCCTTCACAGAGAGAATGTTGCCTTAGCTGCCAGGCATGCCACTGGCAGACACACACTCTCAGCTCTTTCAAGGATGGCTTCAGCTGGAGAGAGACCTCCTAAGAGGGAACCATCCCTTCCCAGGAGGCGGGGTGTGGAGGGTGCATATTCAATGACAAAGTATAGACCTGAAACTCTTAGGCCACTTAGACTTACTCTGAAGTGTCATTCTCACCCTACGCCTCCATGTGGGGTCAAAGAAGGTGGCCATTGACCTTTAAGGTAGTTGATTCATCCCTCTGTCCAATCCTGTTTCCTTGTTCACCGTAACACACGTGGTGTCTTGATTTCAAGAGCACTTCCCAATCAAGAACTTATTTGCCAAATTATGTTTTAGCCTTTGTCTCCTGCAAGACCCAATTCAGACTCAGGCAGGATTTGCTATTAACCATGCTCCACAGATGAGAAAACACTCGAAGGCTGCTTGGCTAATGAATGGTTGAGATTAGAAACCAAGTTAGTCTGAGACAAGAGCCTCCTATACACTCCTTTGTTTCAATCCTTATTTGCCAACGTGTGCAAGAGATAAACAGTGCTTCTTTCTGTACATCATTTTCATCATTTTCTATCTCAGAACTTTGACTGCTTTCTACGTTCATCTGTTCTTTATACCTTCACTCTGGCAATTAAAGAAGCTCCAAAATTATCTGATAGATCTTCCACTGAGAGGTGGATTCCATCTTCTCTCTTTCTTATTCTGGGTAAGTGTTAGTGCTTTACTAGACCAACAGACCAGCAGAGCAGAAGTGATTGTACTGAGTGCTAGCCCTGGCCTGAGAGTACTGAGGCTTCCCACCAAGGTTCTGCTCTATTCTGCATGGACACAGGAAAGTCTGGTCCTCTTTTCCTTCCACCAGACAGTTGATACACAAATGTTTTATGCCTCCAGAAGGAAGACAAAGAACCCACATAAGTATGGCTGTGCTGCATGGTAACACCTTGAAAACTGCAGACTGAGTAACCAGATGACTGCCACAAACGATGCAATTGAAACCACCGGACTTCGTTGTCCAAATTTCTAGCTCACAAATAAGAATCCTTTTGAGATGGTTTGTTACTATATCAGAGTTTCAATACCTGAATTTCACTGGGGAATGCTCTAACCCTGCCCAAGTCAAACCTGTGTTCTCTGAAAGTTTCTCCTGCAGATTCACTGTCATCACACCTCATCTCTTCTTCCTCTGTCTTCAACCCTCTCCCCTTCAGAAATATCTTATTATTTCTTTTTCCTTTTTTCCCCTCCCAAACCCACAAATGATGACATAAACTACTCCCCCTTCTATATCACCTTCATGGCTAACTACTTCTATCTCTACTGTTCTTTGTGGCATATATCTTGATGTGTGTCAGACATTTGCAAATCGCAAAGAGTGGTACTATTTCCTTAAAGTAAAAGCACGATGTTGGGGAAGCCATTCACAAAACCCACCATAGACAACCAGGATCATTAACTGTGAGCAGCCTTCTTGGTTTCTATGGTAGTTGTTTGTTCATTTCCTCCTTGCTGATCCTGGGACTTGAACTCAGGGTCTGAGATCGATCCAAACGCTTCTTTTGCTCAATGCAAGGTCTCTACCACTTGAGCCTAAGCTTTCCTCCTGGCTTTCTCTTTGTCTTCAAAGCATAGTTGTTCAATTTGTTTTCATATTTTTTTTATTTTTTAGTGTTGGGGTAATATATAAAGGGATTACAGTTACATTCACCAGGTAGTGGGTGCATTATTTATCACACATTAATACCCCTTCTCATGTTTTTGTCCCCATTTCCCTCCCATCACCCTCTCCCAATCATCTTGTTTTCTCCCTTCACTTCCCTATTTCAAATAAACAAATAAACGTATATACAATATACCAGGCAACAAAGCCAGACACAGTAGTTTATTGGAGATATGAATTTCAAAAGCTTTACTTTCCAGGCTAGTTTTAACCACTGTCCTCAGATCCTAGCCACCTAAGTAGCCCAGTTAAGCAGCCTCTTCCTCCTCCTCCTTCTCTTCCTCCTCCTCCTCTTTCTCCTCTTCCTCCTCCCCTTCCTCCCCTTCCTCCTCCTCCTTCTTCTTCTCCTTCTTCTTCTTTTGTCAGTTGTGGGGTTTGAACTCAGGGCCTGGGCAGTGTCCTTGAGCTTTTTCAAAGCCTAGAGCTCTACTATTTAAGTCATAGCACCCCTTCTGGTCTTTTCGGTGTACGTGGTACCAAGGAATCAAACCCCAGGCTTTGTGCATGCTAGGCAAGCACTTTACCACTAGGCCAAACTCCTGGACCCCAGGAGCATACTTGTAAACTGTTATGGAGTTCATTTGTTCACACATCTATTCAATATGTATTGAATGGCTACATACACTAAGGTACTCTCCGTGTCGTCAGAATCCCAGGCCAGTTAGTAGAATCTAGCATAGCCAATTCAGATGTGAGGATATTGAGAACAGTGGCAAGAGAAAATAACTGGTCAGTCAATTAATCCCACTCTAAAATGACATGAATCCATTTTAAAGACATCTATAGAGGCTTTCAGAGTTCTAGGACCTGTGTTTCAGGAATTTCATCCCTGAACTCCTGTGAACCCAGCAGTCTTCACTGTGACTACATACAAAAACCACCAACAGCGATTTCATGAAACACTAGTCATTGTGTGTCACCTCTGGAGATGCATTAGTTTAGGGTAAGACTCAGTCATCAGGATGTTTTAAATGGCCACTAAATGATTTTAACATGCATCCAGAGGGTGTGAGAGCCATTAGCTGAGCTAAATATCTGGTAATTCAGCTTAAGTTCATTTTATCTTCTTATCTAAAAGAGAGGGGAGAAAGAGAGAGAGAGACAGACAGACAGAGACAGAGAGACAGAGAGAGACAGAGAAAGAAAGACAGAGAGAGAGAGAGAGAGAGAGAGAGAGAGAGAGAGAGAGAGAGAGAGAGAGAGAGAGAGAGAAATAGAGAGAGAAAGAGATAGAGAGAAAGACAGGCGGGGGGGACAGTGATAGGAAAAATTGGGGGGCATGTGAACTCATTAGAATCTCTGAATCTTTATGCAGTTTCAGTCCTAGAATGAACATCTCTAGCTCCTTCAACTTTTCCACATAGGCCTTATTTGGCACACTTTAATCTGCTTTTAATCTTGTTTTGATTTAGCTTAGATAGGTCTGTATCCCCCTGAGAAAGCTTTTCCAAGTTATATGTCTCTGTTTTACAGAAGTACATAACCCTGATAGCTCATCGACTCAACTGTGGATTGCATAGTGACTGTGATAAAATATAAATCTGTAAAAATTTCAGCAGACCAATTCATTTAGTTTCTAGATTTGCATTAGCTAAAAGTAAAACGCCACATATATCACAAGGAAACCGTGTTTCTCTTGTTTCGCGAACATTGCTAGAAATACTGTTTGATCACCAGACTTCTGGGTCAGCTGGGGTTATAAAAGGCTTGACTTGGATCTTCTTAAATCTTTTCTCCCCCCCCCCTAGTAATTATATTTACTGGTATTCTTATAGAAAACCAGACTTGCTTCAAAGTTAGCCTATAGACTTGTGTGTGTGGGGGGGGAAGGAGGGAGGGAGGGAGGGAAAAAGGGGGCATGGGTATCCTTTTATTTAAATCACATCAACATAATTTTTTAAAGATTTTATTAACATTGATTTTTACATCATACACCAACTTAAATTTTAATTTGTTTATAACTCCAAGAGAAATCTGACCTAGCATCATATTGGAAATGAGAGAAAATGAGGCAAAGGTCTTCAGAAATTGCAAAGGCTGGAGCAGAGATAGGGAGGTCTGCATAATGGGTTCTTAATAACAGGTGGAGAAAAGTATAGTTAAAGTCCATCCCACATTAGGTTAGAAGGAGAGGTGTTGAGTGGTCATTTCCAGAGGGCTTTTCTTTTCCCTGAAGGGTGGTGTGGCATACATAGAAGGCTTGTAAATCTTGAAGATAAAATAAGAATCCACCATGTAGCAATGATCGGTGGCTGTCATAAGACACACAGGATAGAGTTAAAACGAGCCATGATTGACAAACTGTATTTGGAAGGAGTTTTAGAAGCACTTCCTGCTCCTTGAGTTTAGCCTAAGAAAAGGTCAAGAGAGCTATTCCTAAATTAAACAGCACTACCTTGGACACCTCTTAACTAGCAGAGAGGTTTTGCAGAGAACATACAGCTTGACTCCTTGTACAATTCGGGGCCAACTGACTCCTATTTCCAGATACCAGATCTAATGTCATCATCTACAGGATCTTTTTTTTTTTTTTTTTGCCAGTCCTGGGGCTTGAACTCAGGGCCTGAGCACTGTCCTCTGGCTTTCCTCAAGGCTAGCACTCTACCGCTGGAGCCACAGCACTGCTTCTGGCTTTTTCTGTGTATGTGGTACTGAGGAATTGAATCCAGGGCTTCATCAATGCTAGGCAAGCAATCTAACCGCTAGGCCATGCTCCTGGCCCAATCTACAGGATCTTAAACACATAAGCTTTTCCAATTTATTTGTTTACATCAAAATTGTCATTGTATCTGATAATAAAGTATTTTTTAAGGGTAGGGCCTATCGAAAATGATTATAATTAATTATACATTATTACAATTAATTATTTTTTTATTTTTGTGGTGTTGGGGCTCAAAGTTATTACTTTTAGGAGTTATTACTTTTTTTAACCAGTCCTGGGCACTGACTGCCCTGGGACACATTTTCCTCAAAGCTAGCACTCTTCCACTTGAGCCACAGAACCATTTCCAGCTTATTCTGTGTATGTGATGCCAAGGAATCAAACCCAGGGCTTTATGCATAGTAGGCAAGCACTCTACCCCTAGGCTATGCTCCTGGCTCCTGGGTTTGTTTGTTTTTATTTTTATTTTTGGGTGCCAATTCTTGGTTTGAGCTCAGACCCTACATGCTGGCCCTGAGCTTGTTTTTGCTAGCACTCCACTATTCACCTTGCTTCACGCTTTTTTTCTGATTCTTTATAGATGACAATGTCATGAATTCCATGCCCAAGCTGACTTCACACTATAGTCCTCAGAACCCAGCCTCTTCAGTAACTAGAATCACAGGCCTGAATCATGTACCTGGTGGTACATGTTCTTTTGAGATAGCTGACCTGGAGCTGGCAACCTTTCAAGAATAAAGATTATAGATGCTAACCACCATGCTTTTTTTTTTAAAAAAAATTAACTGTCTGTCTGTCTGTCTGTCTGCCTGTCTATCTATATCTATACATCTATCCATTTACTTTAATAATCTATCTCCTTACTTTAATAACACTAACGGAATTCTAGGTCACTTCAAAATTTGGTGTTTTATTATCTGATGGTTCTATGTAATCATGGATAGGAATAGTAGTTGAAAATCATTTGTTGCCTCTTAGACATTAGTGCAGAAAAGGAAGAAAAGATGTACCAGTCTATAAAGATCTAAAAGAAGAATCAAAATAATCATAATATAATGGACATAATATAATGGGGACATGAATGTCCCCATCCGAACAGGTTCCAAGTTCTGGGTTCCAGTGATGCTTCCAGTTGAAGAAAAGGGCAGAAGAGTGATAGGAAAAAATATAGTCCTTGGTTCTCTTTTTTTTTCTTTTTCTTTTGTAGTACTGAGATTTGAACTCAGAGCCTTGAGTTTCCCAAGCAGGTACTCTTAACACTTGAGTCATGCTTTAAGTATTTTTCATCTAAGGTTTTGTGATATTTTCATAGGTTGGCCTTAGACTGTTATCCTCCTACCTAAGCCTCCTAAATTGCTGGAATTGTAGGAAGATACTGCCCGTGCACAACTTGCTTTTTAAGATAGGGTCTCATGCCGGTCTCAGTGGCCCACACCTGTAATTCTAGCTACTCAGGAGGCTGAGATCTGATGATCTCAGTTCAAAGCCAGCCCAGGCACTAAAAAGCAAAAAAGTCCATGAGACTCTTATTTCCAATTAACCCCAGAAAATAAAAAGTGGCATTGTGGCTCAAGGGTTAGGGCAATAGCCTGAGCAAAAGAGCTCAGGGACAACACCCAGGCCCAGAGTTCAAGTCCCATGACCGGAAAGAAATAAAATAATAAAAAAAGAAAGATATGGTCTCACTAACCCTTGGTGGCTGGACTCACACTGTGATCACCCAATCTCCATCTCCTAAGTAGCTGAAATTAGAGCCATCGAGCCCTGCCTTCCTGGAGTTTCTGTTTTCACCATACAGCAATATGGAAATGCTGCATGTAATTACTGTTTAGACATGCAGGGGTGGCGTAATAGTCACCTAACACGAGAAGATATCAAAAGGCAAAACTCCTAACTTCTATTCATTTAATCTCTATTAAAGGCATTAGAAATTATTTATTGTTGCTACCAAAGACAAATTAAAAGTAAAATACACCTATAAAGGATATTTGGAATATGTTACATCTGAGCTGCCCCTGAAACAGGCTTTGGGAGGAAAAAAAAATGTGTGGATCTAATTAGTTATTATGATCATGTATCTATGGAAACAGTCATCTACTTGTCCTTAAGCCAGGCAAGCACTTACTCACTTAAAAGCACACAATCCACACAAAATAAATCTGGAAATTATACACATTAGCTCCTTGCATCACGTTTTTCTTTCAAAAAGTAGAGAAAGCAGAAAGGATGAGAAAAAAATAAACAAATGGAGGGAAGAGGGCTTTCTATATCAGGATGATGGCATGCCAACACTGTGTCACTGAGAAAATCCAAAGCCCAAAGAAGATTTCATTCACATCCCATCAGTTTTGAATGAGCCCTAGGAAATCCTTTTCCAATGGTGTAGCAGTAGAGGGATTTGTCCTATTAATAACATGCTTCAACTGCATTATGGGTTAAATGGGTTAACTGGGCTTTTGTTGGATGGCCTTGTAACATAGTAACCATTTATAACATAATTGCTTTGAGAAAATGTGCTCTGAATTCCAACAACTCAACTTCAAAACAGACTTCTGAAGTAGCCTGTGTGTTCAATCCTCAGAAAAACAGCTAAGAGCATTGGCAAGTAGGTAAAGAGCTGAGGCCTCAGGTCCTAGCCTGAAGAAATGAATGGTTAGTGTCTTTAAACTTCCCTGGGCAGTGAAATAGAAATGGCCCTATACTATACATTTTATTGCAAATGTAAGCCACACCAGGCCGAGAACTATGCCTGTCTCAGTAAGCTACGTTTGTCTGGTCCCTCAATAAATGTTTGAGAGTACAGGAATGCAGGACTAATTGCCTCCTACCTCCCAGCACTGTGAGTAGAATCAAATGGGATAATACATGTGGAAACAATTCAAGAAGCTGTAAAATAGAATACAAATGAGAGACATGATAATTATAACCTATTGTTACAGACAGAATGTCACCTTCTGTGCGTTCCATGTAAATGAGGATGTTTGTGTTAGTGCTAATTCGAATGGCTGAGCCAATATCTAGAATTTTGAGTGGTACAGATGGGCCATGCATCCAAGGAGAGCAGCAGGGGCTGGAGATGGAAAACGGAGCAGACGATGGGAAAGGAAGAGAAGTTAAAAAAGAGTAGGTGCTGACTGGAAAATGGATTAGTTATATCCAGAGCCTGAAAACAGGTAAATTCACAAATATGTATGTGGTATGTTTATTCAGGGACCATACCAAGAGCACTGGTGTGCTCAGTCTGACTCAGAGCAGAAAAAAATAAAATAAAAAGTTAAGCCATCACGTCTGATTTTTCTATATTCGGCAAAAATTTAAAAAAGAAAACCAAAGCACCACAAAAAAACACACCAAAAATAATTGTGCTTGCATAACTTATCAAAAAATACAGAAATGGTATTTCTTTTTTTGTTGTTTTTTTGCTGTGGTTGTTTTTTGGTTTGCTGTTGTTTTTGTTGTGCCATACCAGGACTTGAACTTGGGTCCAGCAAGCTCTGTCCCTTAACTTTTTCTCTCAAGGTTGATGCTCTACCACTTGAGCCATACTTCCACTTCTGGCTCTGTGTGTGTGTGTGTGCGTGTGTGCGTGTGTGCGTGTGTGTGTGTGTGTGTGTGTGTGTGTGTGTGTGTGTGTTTAATTGGATGTAACAGTCTTAGGGACTTAATTGTGTTTCTTGGATCTCAGCCTCTTGAGTAGCTAGGATTACAGGATCGAGCCACTGGTGCCTGATGCAAAAAGGACATTTCTAGGACACTGGTTTTGACACATACGCAGAATGATGCAGAGCTCAATCACACTTCTCACCCCATTTGTCCATCTGTATAGTGTTTGCCTCATAATAATCCCTCTCATGATTGAGTCATCAGAGGCACTCAGTGCTGATATCCGGGCTGTGCAGCCAAGGAAGAGCAGAATTGGTGTTGAATGAAAAAGGAGGCTTTCTGAGAATGTGGTCCACAGTACAGTGCTCAGGGAGTCTATATTTGCCATGTAGTTTAGATAGAGCCCACAGCGTCTGCACTTCGATCAGAATCTTCCACTAATTTTGCGGGTGCAGACACAATCAAGCCTGTCTTCGGAGGGTATGATTAGGACATCTACAAACTGAAAGCCAATCAGCAGTCCCTACCTTGCCTTTGCCACAGACAATAAGCACTCGCTTTCTGATCATACCTAAAAGATTTGAATTTTTTGCTGAGAAGGGACTGTCTTTCCAATCAGTCTGCTTATCCTTCCTAAGGCCAGCATGTAGAGGTTTCCAGTTGTGTGCCTTTGGGGGTGGTATCCAGGCTGTCTTACCAAGGAAGATAGCTGCTTCATCTGCAGAATTCACCTTTCCTGAGCAGGGAACCAACCCCTCAATGCAGTAACACTGCCCTGGTATCTGTTTCTTTAGAAATTATCCCCAAAGACCCAAAAGGAAGAGAAAAGGAAACAAAATCAACCAGCAAAAATACAGAAATTCTTTTTTTTTTCATTCAGGATGAAAATAAGGACAGATAGCCATTCCATTCCCAAGTATCTAAAGCCAAGCTAAGAAAACTTGCATTTTCTCATAAGGTAGTGTGCCTTTTTCAGAAGATGCCATCCTGTTAGTGCACAGGTTTGCAATTCAGAAAACTGAAGTTCTAACCCTACCTATGTTATGGTGCCCCTGAATTAACCACCTGAGTATCTATTACATGGAATAAAATAGGACCTGCTTGTCTGATAGCAAGGACCATTGTGCAAATCAAGTGAGATAATGTATGTAAAAGCACTTTGAGGAATTAAAAGCACACTCTAGAAATAAAACACTGATTAAAGGAAATCTATTCAATCAAGTGATGCTTTCTCTACAGCTAGTATATTTATTTAAGCATACATAAATACACCTGGTTATCAGTGGGAGGGGAGCTCTATGTAAGCTCCTCGGTAAAATGATAAATGGTAGCCAATTGTCTGTATTTTCTCAACTCAAATTTCATGTAGCTTCACATGAGTGTCTTCTCTTTGTGACTATGTCTATGTAGAAACTGGATGGGAAATGGACTTTCATTTTTCAGGAACTGCCTCCCATAGCAATACAAATGATCATTTCACCAAAATGACTAGACTTTAGGCTGGACATTCGCAGGACACTTTATCTGTGTAATCTCACTGAAACATTTCTCATTGCTATGTTTAAATACCTGAAGCAGCCAAACGGGCCAAGTGAGCAGAAGGAAATCTGTAATCCTCGGGCCATAACTCTGCAAGTTCATGACGTGTGAATTATGGTTTTGAACCAGGCTTGGCTTCCAAGACCAGACTCACACATTCCTAAAATAGTGCTTCTGACACCAGCAGAAAATGATCTTTGCAGTTCTCACCTTGAACTCATGAGCAACTCCTACTTCACTTGTTACCTGTTCTCTGGATGGTGACTTTGTTCAGCTCTGCAGTTTTGCCTTTAATTATCCCCAGCATTTAAAGGCTTCTGTTCATGCCAAAGGAAGGTACAGAGGACCAAAGTGCTTTAGCTGATAATTAAATGCGCAAATGGAGGCAGGAAGTGCCATAAAGTACAGTCTGGAAGCCCTGTTTCTTATAATCTTCTGTGCTTCATCTACTTCCCCCATGACAAGCAAGATTATGAGCAGAGAATGATGTTTCTGTGTGCTGGGTACTGTTCTGATAGCTGGCTTTCATCAGTTAAATACCCACAAAAACAAAAATCAGGCCATAAGGCCACTACTTCTGCTTTGGGGTTATAAATTCAGAATCTGAAGGGGCACTCTAAGGAAACTATAGATGGCTGAGTTATACTTCCCCAGAGATTCCGATTGATTCATTCTTGGGCAAACTCTGGAGTCTGCATTTAAAAATCATCAAGGGGAAGCTCTGAGGATTTTTCAAAGACTGTCAATAATGCCAATATTAATAGCTAATGTTATGTGAGAATTATTATGTGCTAGATAGCCTCCTGAATGTTTGACATGCTCCTTCCCAGAAGAATTAACTTACATTATGAGATGGATATTAATATTGCCTATATTTACAGATAGGTCTCTGGGCCTTAGAAAAGGGACTTGCCGAAGGGAAGGTAGAATATGCATATCAGTGTGAAGTTTCTCAAACCTTCTGCCTCTCCTCTCCCCCCCCACAGTCTGAATCCATGACCTTCGCTTATCAGTGCTTTATCAACTGTAGTAGAATCTGAACTTAAGAAATTCAATCAGTGTTTTTGTGTTGGGGCAATTTTCTTACGCTTTCCCTCCTGGGATATTAGTGATGCTGTCAGCTGACTGACCATCATTATTATTATCATTATTAATGATTTCTCCTGCTGAGGATTGAAGACAGGGCATAGGAAAATGAATTCCACAGGCAGAGCCAGAGGAAATGGTACCCACAAGAAGGATATGGTCTACAGGGACGAAGGAATTTTCTGTAATCACTCCAGGCTTGTGACCGCCACAAACCACTTCCCAACACATAATTAAGATAAAACTTAACCTTGGACTTTCTACCACCTTTGTAAATCTTCTTCTGCCTCTCATCCTGCCCAGGGACCTTTCTACCACAATACTTACCAATATTCTTAGCTTCCAAGGACTCTGTATTATAGACAGAGACACCCCAACTCTGCCCCATATAATCAATATTATCACATTATTAAAAGATAATCGTAATACCTAAGATCCTTAAAGCTCCTTTGAGCCTAAAAGTTCAAAGTACTTTTCATATTGGTTCTTTAAATCTATTCTCACATCTGACAGTGGAAGGAGACTTCTGAAGGAAGCTGCTCTCATTTCTTAATCTCATCTCCCACAATCTTGAAATTGCTGTTTCTATCCCTCACATCACAGGCTCATGAGGAGCTGACCTTGGCTTTAATCAAAGGCCTTTCCTGATTGTTGTTCATAATTTCAGGTTAGGCTGACTTGGCCATCTCTAGGGACTATAAATGTCTCCACTGTCTTCATGGAGTTTCCAGAGAGAGAGCATAGAGTGAATATGCCCTCAGACTCTGAGATTTCTTCTCTAATATGCCCTGTGGAGGAAAAGAGGCTTTCTGGTGATGGCTATGTGCAGGTTATGCTAGGAATTATAACCTAGAAAGAGGTGTGGCTGATACAAACTTTTGACTTCACTATGCAGCTGAGATCAAGAGACTCTATTTATCGATAACATTTACACGGTAATAGATTATGATATCCTGGGAGGGATGAACCAAAGAATCCCAGGAGAAACATTCTAGAGAAACCCAGGTGATTACAGTAGGACAGACAGAAATGCAAGGGGATTTTATGCAGGATCAGGCATGCCCGGGTAGAATGAGACTGGACTTATGGATTAACCTTTAGATCAGGCTCAGAGCAGGCTCAACCATGCAAAGTGTACAAAGTGTATTACTGAGCAAGGGAATGCTTAATTGAGCAATAGGCCAGGATAAGAGAAGGCAAAATATTACTGAGAACATTCTTGTTCCAAAAAGAGAGAGGTTAGGGATGTGAGGCCATCTGTGTAGGGACTATACAAATCTCTCTCTCTGCTTACTGGATGACGACAGAAAGAACAAAATAAGGCTGAGCCATAGGCTCCCTCTAGCACCCACTAGGGCAACAGGAGTCACTGAATGAATGAATGCCTGTCTTTGTTACTTTCATTCTTCTCTATTGCTATCAGCTTAGAAACCCAGAGCCTACTGCGGACGAGGAACAGGTGATGATAGCTCACTGAGAAGCTATAAGGAAATTATAGAGGAAGAAAGCAAAACCCTGAATATTTTACACTAGCATTCTCAGGGCCAGAGTACATATATGTGTGTTCTTTTCCAGTAGGTGTCTGGCTATAGGAGTTGGGCTGAGGCTCCGTATCTAGATAGACAAAATGGCTGTGATCTTATCTCCCAGGCTGTATCTTGAATGACAGCCTTTTATGGGCTAGCTGAAGCCAAGGAAATAAGGAACAAGTGTAGCAGACATGGTTTACTGAAAGGCTGCAACAGGAGCTGGCAGCAAGGGCACAGACAGATTTAAAATATATTCAGAAACTGAACCAACATGGGGTAAATGAACCAACTTATAATAAATTACTGCTATGATCAACTCGATGTATGGCTCAGTGTGTGTGTGTTGCAGTAGGAAGCATTTCCAATGAAATAAAGAAGTTTGATCCACTCATGACCTCCTCCAGCAGCAATCCAACTAGAGATTTGGTTATCAGGTTGGAATTAGCAAGTGATCTTTGCAACTTGGAACTTGCTGGGTCTAGATTTTCATGTCTTCCCAGATCCTATGCTGAGTATTTTCCTTCTGGCACCAGTGGCGATTTGTCTAGATAGCAGATGGCTCTGGATTCACTATGATCATGAATCCTAGGCCCTAGGAAGAGATGCTCTAGTCCACATCTGCTACTCTAAAGGGGTCATGCTTCTTTTGCACTCACACTTTTAAAGGTCATCTTCTGATCCACAGCTGGGCTTTGTAAACCTCCTCTACTTATAACTGGTTTTGATAAATGTCTCCACTCATGGTGGAGAATTCTGGGGGATCAAATGGATCTAGACACAGCCAATTTAGTAGGATGAAGAGGAAGGATACAGCTGCCAGGTGCCGCAATGTGATTGCCCAAGACAATAATCCATCTCTCTGGCTTCCTGCAATTGGGAGTGGAGAAAAACAAATCCTAAGCAGAGATTGGACCCAGTCATGCAATATGCATAGCCTCAGGTTTTCTATTGTGTTATTAAGACAGTCCTGAAGTCAGAATTCCATGTGAGGTGATGGGCTTTATATTGAAGTCTGGAGAGGAGTTTGCATTGCAGCATACTGAAGCTTACATGGTAATAGATGAATTTTCTGTGAACCAACGACAGCTAGGAATAAGGTTCACTGGCAACCAGGCTGCCTCTGTCTCACTTTGATTCAATTAAGCTGCACATTACTCTGCTTTTCCCACTTGCTATTTTCCTGGCCTTACCTGCTGGTTCCAAGACCTGGCTCAGGCCTTCAGGTCATGTCTTGGATCCATTTGAACTTCAAGTCTTGGGAATCTGTATCCATCCATCACCTGCTTCCTGTTCATGTGCACAAATGTCTGCTGTACATCTCACAGAAAAGTGAAATACTTAAAATATTACTCACAAGACCTTTTGGCTTGGAGATCAGAGTGGTACCTTTGATAGAATATTTTCTTAATCGTCCTTTCCCTTCATTCTAACAATAGCCATGAAGAATCTTTAGTCTCCCCAGAGTCCATTTTAAGCCTAGAATACCGGTGCTACTGAGAGGTTAAGTGACTTTTAATACTGCATAATTAGTTTGGTCTTGATTTAGGCTAAAGTGTAACATATGAATCTCCTTCTATGCAAAACTCCTAGCTACTTCCAGAAGGCATAGGCTATTAGTGAGAAAATGTTTCTTGTGGTTGTACAGTTCATACAGTGTAGACTCACTCCTATAATTTCAATTGATTCGAACAATGGCTCAAACCTAATTGCAGGGCCAGGGGTTCAATGAACAGGTAAGATATAAAGTAATCTGAGCATTAGTGCTTGAAGTTTCAGAGACCCTAGGACTTTTACAAAGGTTGAATGGCACTAAAATAAAGCACTGATCATTAATTGATAATATCAGTGAAATGGCAAGTAGGAAGAATTTGTTATTCAGACAGAAAACTTACGACTGAAGATATTAGGTGAACCTTGCTCTATTTGATTTCAAGCTTCATTCTTTAGATGGTTTGGAAATAGTGAAGAAGAGTTCAATCCCCATCTATGTCTAGAGAGACAGGGGTACTTTGTGGGGCCAAAGGCAGACTTTGCCTTAACTTGGCCTTTAGCTTCCAGAAGTACATAGCCACTGAGACAATATAAAGAGCTGTGAGCTTGCTGGAGCTGGCGTGAGGAGAGCCATGATGTAACGACGTATCCCCTGACTGAAATCGAAAATAGCGCATGGAAAAATCTAGGTTAGTTCTTGCAGCTTACAAAATCTGGCACCTTAATAACCTTTATTATCAAAGCCTTACAATCTTCTCTGCTCAAGGACTTCCTTCTTGCATCGATACCCTGATGTGTGTGTATGTATTTATGTTATGAAAATTGGATCATCTTATTCAAGTAGTATTCCATGCAAACTTGTAGCAGAAGCAGAAAACGATTTTCAGTTAAACACCTTTCTAGCTTCATGTTTGGGCAAGTCTCTGCTTACCTCTTAGAGCCTTTGTTTCCTTGTCTTTAAAGAAAGATTAGAAAAGTTCTGTACCAAATGGAATGCCCTGCGTTCAAACCCCAGTACAACCAAAAATCCTCAGGCCGAAAACAAACAAAACTAAGAAATCCCTATCTCTTCTCCCTACTAATGGTAAGACAAGATTAAAAACTTTCTGAGAACCACCAACCAGAAAGACACTCCTTAGATTTTTAACATATAGATAGAGGCTGACTCTCTAAGGAATTTGCAGATTCCTTAAAAACTAGAACCAGATCTCCCATTTCCTCCTGTTGGTCATAGTGTCTTGTTATAGAAGCATTATCTACCTAGCAAATGTTTGTGGTATCCTGGCCCTGGAGAAACTGTTACTGCACTAATGAGAAAAGCATTGTCACTAGACAGTGTAAAGTCACTGTGAGAGGAGGGAGCGGGAATCAAAGTTGGAAAAAGAAACAGAAAACCAGAGAGAATTTATAGGTGTACAAGGACAGAGTTAGGGGAAGCCAAAATGGAGTAATTGGAGTGAGCCCAGAAACAGTACCACCAAAACTTAAATGGTCCCTGGGCAAACTTCCAATCATAAGCAGCAACTTCAGTCCTTAATTTAAGATCTTTCCTTCGGCAAGCTTCCCTACTGAGCCAGCCCGACCTTGAGGAGAAAGTGTGACCTGATGCTGATGACCCCCCTGCAGGAAGATTTGCAGGTAAAAGGGGGAGAGGGCCAGATTGTGTTCAAAATTACAGAAATCTGAGTATGAATCTTAACTCATCCATTTAAAACTGACATGTCCTTGAACAAGTTGTTTGACTTCTAGAGTTATTCTACTGTCTCTACCATGGAAACAGTATACCTGCTCTTACAATTCTTTCCATTTGTCTTGAGGAATCCCATAAAAAGTTGTCTGTTAGCGGTGCAGTGAAACAGGACACAGAACTCAGGCTTAGAGAGTCATTAACCTGTGTATTCAATATCTATCTAAATATCTATCTCTTTCAACAACTATGTTACTCTGGGGCATCTATTCATCTTTAGCCTCAACATCAAGATGTGTTTTGCTGTGTTTTCCTTTTAATCGGTAGCCACAGAGAGCTAGGTCCTGTTCTACCTGGTTTAAATGAACAAAGACTTGCTATTGGCAAATATCCTTTAGGTCGTTTGCCCACAAGCCTTCTTTCTAAATCAGAAGCTTCAGAAAACCAAACTACAAAAGGAAGGAGGCAAAGAAAAAATCAGAATTCCTGTAGGCCCATTACACTGTTTCCATCAGATTCTTTCTGGTCGCTTCTAGTTCTAGGACTGTGTACTGTAATTCCATGGCTTATCTGGGCTCTCCCAGAGTCAGTTACACATCCTGAGAACTAGATCCAGAACATTTTCCCATGGGCCCACCACACAGTCAGTCATCAATGGAGAACACCAGCTCTTCCTGTGATCTCCTCCTCCTCCTCCTTCTCCTCTGAGCCAGATGGAAGGATTTATAGGGCTGTCCCAGCAACACGCCATCTCAGTAACTCCAGAATGGCAGTTGTAAAAAATCCCATTTGCCAGGGTATTAGAATCCCATTAGCACTCCCGAAGGAGAAATAACCCCGACCCTTCAAGAAGGAATTAAAGATATTCGGGCACCGGCATTTGGAGTGTTATGGGGCCTTCCCCAGTTTGGCTGATCATGCCAACACACATAAAGCCTCAGGCACCAGATGTCTTTAGCCCATAAACCCCTTGAGAAAAGTCTTAGGAATGATGAATGAAAGGCCCTCCATTTCCACAAACAGGCTCGGAGTAGGCATCAGAAATAACTTGATGCTAGGTCCTCTGATTTGTCTATACTACAGACGATTCCTTTAACAGAAGACTAGTTTAACCTCTGTGTCTCTGTCTCTCTCTGTCTCTCTGTCTCTCTCCTCATTCTAACCCAAGGTGTTAATTAACATCAAATGGAAACACTGACAAGCATCTTACACCTAGGATTGCCAAAACCACAAAAACATAACACACATTACTACAATATCTAGAAGAGTCATCTCACTGTATAAATGAAGACATAGGCTCCGAGAGGTAAAGTATATTTGTGCAAGTTCACAAAGCACTTCTATACAGGTCTCCTCATCTCTGGTTTGGTATTCTTGGTTACAGCACTTCTTCCGCTGGAGGAAGAGGGAACCGTTGGCTGGATTTGATCTTCTGATTTCAGACCATTTCCAAGATCATGGGCAATGTGTGCAGTGAGAAGCCATCCATGTCTTTTCATGGGGTGAATGTGATGGATCATATATGAGCTTCCTTGTAGGAAACCAGGCTGTGAAGGTGTCATATCCAAGTTAAGAATATCTAGTATACAGTTCCATTTATCTTTAGATAGAGGTAAAGAATGACACTATCTCTCTTGAAGTATCACGGGAATCTCTTCTTTTTGATTCAACAGGAATGGGGTGAGGCCTGAAGCTCAGCCTCATTAACTATCACTCAGTAACACTTGCACTAGTTTAGGGCTCTACTTTGCTTATCACTTCATACACAAAGTCATAATAACTTTGAAAAGTTAAATACAACAACCTACCTGGTCCGTATTTAATCTAGTGAGAAAATGGTTCCGGCAATGGTAGTTGTTAACAACACATGTTTGCTTTTTAGACTACATCCGACCAGGCATTTCTAATGACTCCTGTGTCTCACTGAGTTAGGGACAGTAGAATCTCTTGGGATCAGAGGCTCAAACCATCCCTGCAGGACAGGTGAGAATATCCTATGCTTACCTGTGGAGAAGATGCATAGAGAGTAACATTAGGTTAGCCCTCTTTCTACTGTGCTGTGGCATAGAGTGACATTCTGAACTCATGCTATCAAGTAGACATGGAATTGTTCAGGAGAGGCAGGCTGATTCGAGCCAGTGTATGTGGGTCCTAACACAGTATGGCCATAAAAAAAAAGAAGGAACATGGGTAATATTGGCTATGTATGCAGCAGGAGGAGCAGGAGCAGAAAGGGTGGATGGATGGCTGACTGATGCACAATGACAGGAAATTTACAGATCAATAAATAGACAGACATCCAGGGAGTGTGACAGCTGACAGACTTGTGGGGGTGTGCCAACACCCAGATGGCTGTGGAGCATACAGCTCAGGGAGAACTGGGAAAAGTGATCAATCTGGGTCGAGGCAGACAAGCCTAGAGACAAACAAGGGCAGCATACAGGATTTGCCAATGCTGACTGTGAGTGAAAGAACCACAGGGGCTAGGGTAAGCTGGCCTCCACAGCCTTTTAGAGCTGGGAACTTACAGTAATAAGGCTCAGTTGTTTTAAATTCCTCAGAGTTCTCTCAAAGAAATGTAACTGCTGTTTCTTCCAAGCTCTGAGAAGCAGGATGGATGCAGGACCCCCTGGTGGGACAACCCCAAACCAACAAAATAGAAGGCTTCTTTTATTAGGAGAGAAGAAGAGGGCAGTTTGTGTTAACCCATAGGAGTCTGAGACCCTGGAATCTGCATTCTGAAGGCTGAAAAGGACACAGGTGTTCAGCAGAGGTTACAATTAGGCATGAAGTTGTGCAGGACAGAGCTAAGAAGTTAGTATCTTTCTCTGGTACCCAGGCCAGGCAAGCATAAATTTGGAGGGGCAAGATATGAATAGAGGCCATGGAATTACGAGCTGATGAGGTCACATGGTTTGCTTTAATTACTCCTCCAGAATGTGGGTCCAGTTGAGCTAAGCTGGCATCTTTGACAGAAACTAATTGTTTTTTAGTGCATGGCTCCACTCTTTCTGCTTGGACCTGCTGAGCCAGCCCAGGTCATGAGCCAGTTCATGAGCCTACCAGCTCATGTGTGTTTGGTATAGGGTATGATTATTGATGAGAACCAGGTTTCTTCCTATCCTAGCTAAAATCGTCTCTTGAAGAGTAGCTAAATGAACTTAGGGGAAAGAAAGGACAAGCCCTTATCTAGCATAAGGTTATGATGTGTGTCCTCAAATGTCTGTTGAGATCATAATCCTAGTGCCTGTTCCTAGACAATTTGACCTCATTTTCTTTATAGATGATTCTGTCTCTGTCTCAGTCTATCTCTATCTCTCTGTCTCCTCTCTGTCTCTCTCTATTCCCTCTGTCTCTGTCTTTGTTCTCTCTCCCTCCCTCCCACTCTCCTTCTGTGTCTCTCTCTCCTCTCTGTCTCTCTCTCTTCTCTCTCTCTTCTCTCTGTCTCTCCTCTGTCTCTCCTCTCTCTCTCTCTTTCCTCTCTCTCTCTCCCTCTCCCTCTCCCTCTCCCTCTCCCTCTCCATCTCTCTCTCTCTCTCTCTCTCTCTCTCTCTCTCTCTCTCTCTCTCTCTCTCTCTCTCTCTCTCTCTCTCTCTCTCTCTCTTTCTGTTGTGGGACTTGATCTCACGGCCTGAGTTTTATCACTCAAGGCTAGTGCTCTACCACTTTGAGCCACAGTGCCATTCCAGGTTTTCTGGTGATTAACTGGAGAGTTTCCTGGACTTTCCTGCCTTGTCTGGCTTCAAATAGTGATTCTCATATCTCAGTCTCCTGAGTCACTAGGACTCTAGATGTGGGCCACCGGTGAGCAGTTGGAAGAACACTTGAAGGCCTTCTACTTTCTACTTCTCTTCTCCCTCAGGCAAGAAGCTTCTCACCTAACTGAAGAGAAAATAAATAAACAAACAAATAAATAAATATAACCAGAAGGAAACTGAAATAGTTAGTCTTTCTTTAGCAGATCTCTCTCCACTTTTCTCTTCTAACTTTCCCTTTCTTTTGGATTTTGTTTGCTTCAAGGTTTGCAAACACTCCTCTATATTTCACCTACTCAAGAAATTGTTCCTCACTGCCCTCATTTTTTCATCTCCCATGAATGAATCTCTCTTACTGGCTCTTGTCTGCACTTGAACATAGCTTGCAAACATCTCTATCATCTCCCATCTGGACACAAAGCAGTGGACCTCAATTAACGAAACCAAAGTTTAGTTTCTGTCTGTGCTCCCTCATCTCCTGTTTTCCCTGGAAAGAATGTGTTCGTTCATCAGTTCCATTTGGGCAAACAGAACTTTCACATTCGTAATATACTGCCTTAGGTTTTGCCACACCAGTGATCAAGTCTCCGTGATCTCTGCATTCAACAGGCATTTTCTTAAACATCTCTGGTTTGCAGGGACCTGTCCTGGGTACCAAGGCAAAACTTCTGCCTTATAATCTTGTGTTCTAGTGTTGTGATATCTGCAAACACCTTCAATTTGGGGAAAGGAAAGGAGAAAAATCACAGACAAGAAATGAGTTAAGAAAGCCTGGTCTTGGGGCCAGTTACTTAGCAGAGGAATTGGGCTCAGCTGTTTGTTCTCTTCCTATTCATTTCATTCACCTTTGGGGCAAAAAGTCCTTCATATATGTCCTTCTCCCCTTCATTTCCTTTGACAGATTCTAATTTTCCATTACTCATAGGACTTTAATACCTCCATTTTGTCCTCCTTAGTCTTAACCCTAACTCACAATCTTTCTTTGTCTATTTGGGTGACTATTACAGCATACCTTAGGCTGGGTGACTTATACAACACACATGGACTTCTCACAATTCTGGAAGTTGAGAAGATTGAGTCACTAGAAGATTCAAATATAGCATGCATTCCTTTCCTGGTTCATACACAGTACCTCGTCTCCCTGTCCTCTTGCAGTAGAAGGAATGAGGGGATTCTGGGATTTATTTTTATAAATAAATCTCATCCTGAGGACTTTACCCTCAGGATAGAGTCACCTCCCAAAGGTTCCTTCTCCCATACTATCAAATAGGAATTTCAAGGTAGGATTTCAACATGTGAATTTCAAGAAGACACAGACAGTCAGACACCAGTAACCTCCCCCTTCTTGGACATTTTATGTATGTTAGACTGGACAGTCCAGACTGTTAATACCGTCTGACTATGTAGAAGCAGGTATGCCCAACTTCCTCCTCACCTTTGAACTCTACATTCCTGCGTTCAGTAGCCACCATGATACTCTCACTAGAAACCCGAAATACATCTTTAGCACACTCACACTGAAATGCTTGATGATAGGCACACACATACACATGCACATACATACACCTGTGTCTTCTCATTCATTCTTTCTCTCTCATTCATTCTCTCTTTCTCTCTCTCTCTGTCATACATACACACACACACGCACACACACACACACACACACACACACACACACACACACACACACACACATTCTTATTCTTACCTTCACCTTGTACAAATTGTCAGTACCATCAAACTATTGCTTAGGCTGAAGTTTCAATGATTACCATGGCCTTTTCTTAGCCTCAGCTCCATATTTAAATAGGCAGCAGAGTCTATGGGAGTAAGGCTTTGTCTAAAACATGTTCAGAATCTACCCAATTTTTGTGCATAGGCCAGTCCAGGGACTTGTACTCAGGGCTTGGGTGCTATCCTTGAGTGTTTTTTTGTTTTTCCTCAAGGCTAGGACTCTACTGAATCAAACACAGTTCTACATCTAACATCTTAATAGTTTATTGGAGATAAGAGTCTGGCATTTTCCTGTCCAGGCTGGCTTTGATCTGCAATCCTCAGTTCTCAGCCTCCTGAGTAGCTAACATTACAGGCATAAGCCACCACCTCCTGCTTCCTGCCTGCCTTTCCCCACTCTGTCCTGACTTTCACTGGAGCCTTCATTATCATCTCTTACATGGGCTGGCAAAATCTGGTCATTGCTGCCCTTAATTTCACTATCTTTAAAACAATCATAGCTTTGAACCTACAAACCTGAGCACAATATCTTTACTGGAACCCTACCGACCCACACGGCTTCCCAGAATACGTAGACACTATGTCCTGCAAGTTCCTACTCTCTCCTGTATTTCAGGACAAGAAGAGCACGTGCTCCAGCTCTCCTATCACCTACAGCATCTTCTTCCAGCTGCTTGCACGTCCATATCCTTTTCCTCTCTCAAACAAGACTTCACCAACCACTCTACTATCTTAAAAGGACCTTCTAGTGTGCTGTAGCTGATTGATTAGAAAGAAGGTCTTTAGGAAGGAGGGTTTCAGGAGGATGCAGCTGTGGTAACAGCTGTGGTGGCTCAGATGTCTTGGAGTCAGTGACTTGGAGATGTCTGGAGATAGAAGGCTTATGGGAATGTGGGAAAGCCCACATGTGTTCCAACACTTTCATTACTGCATGAGGTCATCATCACTAGACTTGTGTTAACAAAGAGCAAGTACACCACCCATTTGGGCCCTATCTGGACCTGAAGGAAAGGAGTTCTTTATTGACAATATCAATCACTCCAAAAAAGAATATGTGGATGTCTCGAATCCATTGTCCCTGACATTTGCCGACTGCATTATGGATACCGGCTTAGTAGTCACAAGGTCAGCAATGCTCCCTGAGCTGTCATAATTATTGTGCCTTATTGTTCGGTTGGACTGCACTCCAGTGCCTGCCTCCACGTGCTGGAAGGGAATGTCATGAGGCTATTTGGACAAGTGACACTGGCTCCCCAGGACCAGTACCAGCCTCCTGCCACTTAAGTGTGCACAGGTCAGATCTCCTTCCTGGAAAAGACAAAAAGGCACCAGGCAAAAGCCTCTGTGGTGAGTCTACACCCTCCTGGCTGACCAGCAGGTACCTCCAGAGGAGGGCAAAGGCACAAAGGAGATCAAAGGAGAAGCCCAGCGAGTGGCCACCCCCACCCCCTCCCAGCAGCTCAGAGCTGGCCTTCTCCTTCTGTTCTTTCCCACAAAGCTCCCTTTCAGGCCAGGCTCAGTCCAGCAGCCACCACTTCAGAATAGGAATGAGTGCTCATGTATATGCAAATGCCAGGACGGAAGGCAGGCTGGGAGAATTAGCATATTTAATTAAATGAGACCAGGAGGAAAGAGAAGATGTAATGACCAATAACTTGCTGTGATTTTTTTTAATTTACTTTTATTTATTTATTTATTTTTGCCAGTCCTGGGCTTGGGCTCAGGGCTTGAGCACTGTCCTTGGACTTTCTCAAAGCTAGCACTCTACCACTTGAGCCTCAGCACCACTTCTGGCTTTTTGCTATGTATGTGGTACCGAGGAATCAAACCCGGGTCTTCATACATGCTAGGCAAGCACTCTATCACTATGCCAAACTCCCGGCCCCGATTTATTTATTTTTTAAGGAAGGAAAATCCATGAGCCTGGGTAGAAGTAAGAACCATCTATGCAGCACAACTCAAAAGAAGCTTATATATATTATAATAAAATCAATAATAGTGGAAGTACCAGTAATGATATAAAATATTTAGGATTATTTGAGTAATGGTAAGCCTATATGCAAAGCAGATTTTGTACTCTTCTCCAGCTCTATTTTATGGGAGGAAACTAAAGCTCAGTGGTGTATTAACTCAGATCTGCAATCTGTGGTGGGAACTAAGTTTGAATTTGGGCCTGTCTGACTGTCAAAGCCACTGTCCACTTCCACTGAAAATGTGACTGCCTAATGTCGTGCATGCCATATAGGCTCTCAGGAAGTGCCTTTTGGAAGTCATAATCTATTATATACATGGGTAAGAGGAAAATACAAATGAAGGCTCCTTTTGAACTCAGAACTTATGCCAGCTAAGTAAGCATTGTACCACTTGAGCCCTTTTGGCTCTGATTATGTCTTGGTGTGTTTTAGTGTTATGTATAAGTAATGGTCCAAAGAGTTTTCCATTCAACATGTAAACTTATGAGGACGATTTATTTTTGACATAGGGTCTCAATATTCTTTTAAGATAGCCAGGACAATATCTTCCTATTTCAATCTAGCATGTGCCACACACCAGGGTCAGGTTTTTGTTAGATGCAATCTTGTCTGAGCTCTCCTTGAAGTGTGATCCTTCTAATCTCAGCTACCCATGTAGTTAGGATTATAGGTGTGAGCTTCTGCACTCAGCGGGTTCCATTTGATAGAACAGAGCATCGCATAAGATAGAACTTGCTTTTTTGTAAAGTAAAGCCCAGCATAGAACCCTGATCTTCAGACCACCTGCTGGAAAGAATTCATTGACTGAAAAATCCCACTGAGACTCTGAGTGGAGGAGCCTTCAGAGGAAGGCTGGTCTGAGGTCCAGGAGATAGTCTGAGGATGGATCGTCCCTGAGACCCTCCCAAGCTTGTCCCCAAGTTGCTTTTAGTAGTTCACTTTTCAAGCTAATGGTGTCCACATCACCTAGGTTTTATTTGCCAGATGGAGGGAATGTGGTAGGACTGGTCTGGTAGGTGGGGCAGCCTGCATATCTGCCCTGCAGCCACACACCAATTTGGGATCCATGTCAGTTTTACTGAATGCATTATTGAACTGGAACAGACTAAATAAGTGGATGATGAAGACGCTAGGCCGAAAAGCAAAATGGGCATTGGTCCTCTTTACTCTCTCAGTGTGTGGGAGATTTCTTTGGCAAAAGACATGGATGTGTCTGGGGCCATTTACCCTTGACCTTGTGGAGCTCTGCACTGCTCAGGGATTTGCTCCCCACTATGACTACAGTTAGGATTCTGAATGCTGTCTTGGGGTAGCCCCTTTTTCAACTGAACAAACTTGTCTAAAAGGCAAGGTAGAATTTTCGGAAAAGCTGCAGGTGTGATCATTAGGGACAACTCTCTCCCAAACACTAGATTGACAGTCCACAAGGCCTTGAAATCATCATTCTTGGGATGGGGGGGGGGTATAAAAACTAGTGACTTAACTTATTCTTAGCTACAAATTTTAAATCCTAGAGCAAGGGACAGTCCCTAAACGCTAGCTCTACTGTAGGGAGTTCACACAAACAATCACAAGCGGCTGATGTGATGTGAGAAAGGAGGGAGACCTGTTTTCTTCGTAGCTTTGAAGATCCCAAAGTTCACTTAACTGCCGCCTGACACAACCAGTTTCCCATGTGTTCTGGCCAACATCTCGTGTTTGCCTCTCTCCAGGACTAGAAGTTAATTCAGTTTTTTTTTTTTGCAATCATTTTTCAAGTTCTTTCCATACCCACTGATAAATAGACATCTCCCTTGCTCTCTAGCACTACTTTCTGTTTTTTTTCCTTTTCTTTTTTTTCTTTTTTTCATACAAAATGTTTTCCTTCTACATATAAATCATTTAAAAATACACTTTATTGTTACTGTAGAGGTGATGTACAGAGGGGGTTACAGTTACATAAGCCAGGTAATGAGCACATTTCTTTGTGAACAGTGTCACTCCTCCCTCATTTTTTCTCAGTTTTATCCCCTTAATCCCACTGTCCCCCAAATTGTGCAGGTTTCAGCCACCAATGCTCTGCTCTTTTTGCTAGTAAAATGAGGTCAGAAGTGAAGTGAACAATCGTGTGTATGTGTGAGTGTGTGTGTGTGTGTGTGTGTGTGTGTGTGTGTGTGTGTGTGTGTGTGTGTGTGTGTTTATGTTCAGGGCTATGGGAAAGAGTCTGAAGCAGACCTGAACCCTTGACAAACCTGAAAGTGGGCTGGCTTCTGCAGCTGGAACAGTAGTTTGGAATTGGAATATTTTCCCTCTGCCCTAGAGGGCTGGTCCCAGGGTATCCTAAGCTTGCCCAGACACATTTCCATGCCAGTTTCCTTTTGTTTTTTTTCCTGGATGCTTTCCCAGGCTGCAGCGCCAGATCTCAGCTCCTGGGCCAGGAGAAGGAGAAGAATTTCTAAGCATCCACCATTCAGACCCACATGGGTGGGCAAGGAAACCTCCTGAGTGAGGAAAGGAAGCCTGGAGCTAGCCCTGACCACTAAGCACAGGCTGAGGTGGAACCAATGTGGCCCAAGGATTGCAGTATGACTGTAATCAGCTAGGAGCCCTGTTTCAAGGGAGTAGATAAAAACATACAATCTGCAAAATTCATGGGAAAAATCACAAAGAAGACAACAAAAAACAACAGGGAAGGGGCAGTGTGCAAGAGGTAAGATAATCCCCACAGCAGGCTGCTTTTAGAAACTCTCAGACTGCCCTGACCCACCCCAGCAATCAGGGACAGAGGCTCTGTGGCCAAACATCCAAGAATGATTAAAAGGAAGTAGGGGAAGGGGGAAGGGAAGAAATCAGAAGCCTGGGGTAGGCACATGTCAGCTTTTCAATCAGTCTCTTTTAATACTAATTTTCCCTCATGTTTTTTAATTTAATTCTCAGCTTCCTTCAAATACCAGTCAATGAACCGTCCAAATTTCCTCCAAATACCCTTGAAAATGTTGAATTATGCAATTAAGGATGGTGTAATACAATAATATGAAGAGGAATGTTGTCATACATATTTTAATGAAGCACACAGACTCAGGAGGAAGATAGACAGAGAAAGAGGGAGGGAGGGAGGGAGGGAGGGAGAGAGAGAGAGAGAGAGAGAGAGAGAGAGAGAGAGAGAGGGGGGGGGGGCTGTCTTTACCCACCTTCTGGAAATAGCTTCATTTTCCTTCATTGTTAAAATCCTATCATGAACATGAACCCCAAGCCAGATACTCTGTGTGAATAGAACCCTATAGCCTACAGCTGCACACAGGTCAACTTCGGTTTGCGAATATTTGGAAGAAGGCAATTGGCTTGGGAATATTCTTTTCATGCTTAGATACATCATTCATTCATTCAAAGATTTTTGTTGTTATTGTTTCTTTTTTCTCTTTTTGTTTTTGGTGTTCAATCTGTGGCTTGAACTCAGGGCCAACCATGTTGCTTAGATTTCAGCTTCCTGAGTATTTATCTAGTATTACTGGAGCAAGCTACAAATGCCCAGCGTAGGTCATCTTTTCTTTCTTTCTTTCTTTCTTTCTTTCTTTCTTTTCTTTCTTTCTTTCTTTCTCTCTCTCTCCCTTTCTCTCTCTCTCTCTCTCTCTCTCTCTCTCTCTCTCCTCTCTCTCTCTCTCTCTCTCTCTCTCTTTCTTTCTTTGTTTTGTTTTTGTATGTGTGTGTGTGTGTGTATGTGGGGGGGGGCGGTCATGTGGCTTGAATTCAGCCTGGTTGCTGTCCCTGAGCTCTTTACTCTTGAGCCATAGCCCCGCTTCCCATTTTCTAGAGGTAAATTGGAGATAAGGGTCTCAGGTCCTTTTGTGCCCTTTTGTGCATGGGCTGTCTTTGAACCATGATCCTCAGATCTCAGCATCCAGAGTAGCTAGGATTACAGGTATGAGCCACCACGCCCCACCAGCTCATCTTTAAATTGAAAATGTTACCTATGGAGCACTGGGTTACTCTATATATTATGGTTATTATAACATTCTTTTGTTTATGGTTGCATGATTCTAAGACACAGTAGGCTCCAGTCCACAATAGATTTAGGTCTTTTATCTTCCTCTTTCAAACATCCCTCTAAAGTATTACTTTTTCATGCTTCCCTTCAGTACATTTATTATTCTTACCTATTGTCTAAGTTTGTTCCCTACTATCTAGTACAGGTCTGTGCATACTCAGTATCTACATCCTGCAGAATGAGAGTCCAATTGTTGTATTCACAACCATGCCACCCAGCCTGAGTTTCTGTGTATGTGTGTGTGTGTGTGTGCGTGTGCGTGTGTGTGTGCATGTATTAGAAGTCAAACTCAAGAGCTGGGTGTAATTTTTCAGCTGTTTTCTTTTTTTGTTCAATTCTAGCACGCTGCCACTTAAGCCATTGCTCTCCTTTTGCTTTTCTTTGCTGGCTAACTGAAGATAAGAGTCTCACAGTGTTTCCTGCCCAGGTCAACTTTGAACTGCAATCCTCAGGTCTCAGTTTCCTTAGTAGCTAGGATTCCAGATTATGAGCCATCAGTGCTCAGTAGTCCCATTTTTTCCCATTCATGTGCCCTTTATCCCAATCTCATTGTATCACTTACTGTCTTCAAACCTGCATGCACTTCCAGTTCTAGAGCGCAAAGTCCATATTCTGTACCCAAGAACCAAGTGTAATTAGTTTTGGACAAGTAGAATGGAGACACAGCTGCTTGGATAAAAGTGAATGCTTTTATCCAAGGCGGGGAATTGGCCTAGTGGTAGAGTGCTTGCCTACCATGCACGAAGACCTGGGTTTGATTCCTCTGTACCACATACATAGGAAAAATCTGGAAGTGGTGCTATGGCTCAAGTGGTAGAGTTCTAACACTGAGAAGGCCCAAGGACAGTGCTCAGGCCCTGAGTTCAATCCCCACAACTAGCAAAAAAAAAAAGTGAATGCTTCTTGAGAATTTGGAGAAAAAAACAAAAAATAAAATAATAAAGAAAAAGAAAACTGGCTCCCCTGGAACTTGCCATATTTCTTTTTACTAATATATATATATATATATATATATATATATATATATATATATATATATATATATATATATAAGCTGTAGAAGGGAATGTGTTAGAATTTTATGGAAAGCTGAAATTTATTAACACATAGTGAGATATAATAAAAAGAACACAGGAGTTGGCTTTTGGTTCTTAATAGTACCACACACTAACTGTGTAATCAGGAGCAAGTCATTTTGTGGTTTTAGATTTCATTAATCACCCCGAAAATATGACAGCATACAGAAACCATCCTGCCAACTTTTCAAGGCTAGAAAGTTTAATCAGTGAGACACTCTATGTAAAATTGCTCCAAAATGGTGCTGTATATATAGAAATAGAAAGGTATCTTGAGTTAAGTGAGCAGCTTGAGGATGAAAGGACTCACCAGAAGAGCCCAGTCTCTCCAAGGGGCAGGCAGAGGGAACTAGGGCAAGTAGTTGGGTCTCTCGTTGCCTGCATTTCCTGTATGCTAAGGGGACCACATTACAGGAGCTATTGCAGGTTGTTAGAAACAGATGAGTTATGAATATAAAGTGCTCTGAATAGCACTGGTACAATGGAGAGATGACTGAGTTAGGTTATTCTTGTTGGCATTATTACAACCAGTATTCCTATTATCCTTCCTGGCCCTCAAATAGTGATCAGCTCTAAGTGTGTTCCTGTCAGAAGA